>NC_073692.1:61103914-61403914 GCF_029784155.1 Uranotaenia lowii
CAAATTAAGCTCAGAATCCCGAAAAACGGCTTCTATAAGCCAGAAAACGCAATTTTAAAGTTGTGATCCAAATTAAGCTCAGAATCCCGAAAAACGGCTTCTAAAGGCCAGAAAACGCATTTTAAAGTTGTGATCCCAAATTAAGCTCAGAATCCCGAAAAACGGCTTCTAAAGGCCAGAAAACGCATTTTAAAGTTGTGATCCCAAATTAAGCTCAGAATCCCGAAAAACGGCTTCTAAAGGCCAGAAAACGCATTTTAAAGTTGTGATCCCAAATTAAGCTCAGAATCCCGAAAAACGGCTTCTAAAGGCCAGAAACGCATTTTAAAGTTGTGATCCCAAATTAAGCTCAGAATCCCGAAAAACGGCTTCTATAAGCCAGAAACGCATTTTAAAGTTGTGATCCCAAATTAAGCTCAGAATCCCGAAAAACGGCTTCTATAAGCCAGAAAACGCATTTTAAAGTTGTGATCCCAAATTAAGCTCAGAATCCCGAAAAACGGCTTCTAATGGCCAGAAAACGCATTTTAAAGTTGTGATCCCAAATTAAGCTCAGAATCCCGAAAAACGGCTTCTAAAGGCCAGAAAACGCATTTTAAAGTTGTGATCCCAAATTAAGCTCAGAATCCCGAAAAACGGCTTCTAATGGCCAGAAAACGCATTTTAAAGTTGTGATCCCAAATTAAGCTCAGAATCCCGAAAAACGGCTTCTAAAGGCCAGAAAACGCATTTTAAAGTTGTGATCCCAAATTAAGCTCAGAATCCCGAAAAACGGCTTCTAAAGGCCAGAAAACGCATTTTAAAGTTGTGATCCCAAATTAAGCTCAGAATCCCGAAAAACGGCTTCTTAAAGGCCAGAAAACGCATTTTAAAGTTGTGATCCCAAATTAAGCTCAGAATCCCGAAAAACGGCTTCTATAAGCCAGAAAACGCATTTTAAAGTTGTGATCCCAAATTAAGCTCAGAATCCCGAAAACGGCTTCTAAAGGCCAGAAAACGCATTTTAAAGTTGTGATCCCAAATTAAGCTCAGAATCCCGAAAAACGGCTTCTAAAGGCCAGAAAACGCATTTTAAAGTTGTGATCCCAAATTAAGCTCAGAATCCCGAAAAACGGCTTCTATAAGCCAGAAAACGCATTTTAAAGTTGTGATCCCAAATTAAGCTCAGAATCCCGAAAAACGGCTTCTATAAGGCCAGAAAACGCATTTTAAAGTTGTGATCCCAAATTAAGCTCAGAATCCCGAAAAACGGCTTCTAAAGGCCAGAAAACGCATTTTAAAGTTGTGATCCCAAATTAAGCTCAGAATCCCGAAAAACGGCTTCTAAAGGCCAGAAAACGCATTTTAAAGTTGTGATCCCAAATTAAGCTCAGAATCCCGAAAAACGGCTTCTAAAGGCCAGAAAACGCATTTTAAAGTTGTGATCCCAAATTAAGCTCAGAATCCCGAAAAACGGCTTCTAAAGGCCAGAAAACGCATTTTAAAGTTGTGATCCCAAATTAAGCTCAGAATCCCGAAAAACGGCTTCTAAAGGCCAGAAAACGCATTTTAAAGTTGTGATCCCAAATTAAGCTCAGAATCCCGAAAAACGGCTTCTATAAGCCAGAAAACGCATTTTAAAGTTGTGATCCCAAATTAAGCTCAGAATCCCGAAAAACGGCATCTAAAGGCCAGAAAACGCATTTTAAAGTTGTGATCCCAAATTAAGCTCAGATCCGAAAAACGGCTTCTATAAGCCAGAAAACGCATTTTAAAGTTGTGATCCCAAATTAAGCTCAGAATCCCGAAAAACGGCTTCTAAAGGCCAGAAAACGCATTTTAAAGTTGTGATCCCAAATTAAGCTCAGAATCCCGAAAAACGGCTTCTAATGGCCAGAAAACGCATTTTAAAGTTGTGATCCCAAATTAAGCTCAGAATCCCGAAAAACGGCTCTAAAGGCAGAAAACGCATTTTAAAGTTGTGATCCCAATTAAGCTCAGAATCCCGAAAAACGGCTTCTAAAGGCCAGAAACGCATTTTAAAGTTGTGATCCCAAATTAAGCTCAGAATCCCGAAAAACGGCTTCTAAAGGCCAGAAAACGCATTTTAAAGTTGTGATCCCAAATTAAGCTCAGAATCCCGAAAAACGGCTTCTAAAGGCCAGAAAACGCATTTTAAAGTTGTGATCCCAAATTAAGCTCAGAATCCCGAAAAACGGCTTCTATAAGGCCAGAAAACGCATTTTAAAGTTGTGATCCCAAATTAAGCTCAGAATCCCGAAAAACGGCTTCTAAAGGCCAGAAAACGCATTTTAAAGTTGTGATCCCAAATTAAGCTCAGAATCCCGAAAAACGGCTTCTAAAGGCCAGAAAACGCATTTTAAAGTTGTGATCCCAAATTAAGCTCAGAATCCCGAAAAACGGCTTCTAAAGGCCAGAAAACGCATTTTAAAGTTGTGATCCCAAATTAAGCTCAGAATCCCGAAAAAACGGCTTCTAAAGGCCAGAAAACGCATTTTAAAGTTGTGATCCCAAATTAAGCTCAGAATCCCGAAAAACGGCTTCTAATGGCCAGAAAACGCATTTTAAAGTTGTGATCCCAAATTAAGCTCAGAATCCCGAAAAACGGCTTCTAAAGGCCAGAAAACGCATTTTAAAGTTGTGATCCCAAATTAAGCTCAGAATCCCGAAAAACGGCTTCTAAAGGCCAGAAAACGCATTTTAAAGTTGTGATCCCAAATTAAGCTCAGAATCCCGAAAAACGGCTTCTAAAGGCCAGAAAACGCATTTTAAAGTTGTGATCCCAAATTAAGCTCAGAATCCCGAAAAACGGCTTCTAAAGGCCAGGAAAACGCATTTTAAAGTTGTGATCCCAAATTAAGCTCAGAATCCCGAAAAACGGCTTCTAAAGGCCAGAAAACGCATTTTAAAGTTGTGATCCCAAATTAAGCTCAGAATCCCGAAAAACGGCTTCTATAAGCCAGAAAACGCATTTTAAAGTTGTGATCCCAAATTAAGCTCAGAATCCCGAAAAACGGCTTCTAAAGGCCAGAAAACGCATTTTAAAGTTGTGATCCCAAATTAAGCTCAGAATCCCGAAAAACGGCTTCTAATGGCCAGAAAACGCATTTTAAAGTTGTGATCCCAAATTAAGCTCAGAATCCCGAAAAACGGCTTCTAAAGGCCAGAAAACGCATTTTAAAGTTGTGATCCCAAATTAAGCTCAGAATCCCGAAAAACGGCTTCTAATAGGCCAGAAAACGCATTTTAAAGTTGTGATCCCAAATTAAGCTCAGAATCCCGAAAAACGGCTTCTATAAGCCAGAAAACGCATTTTAAAGTTGTGATCCCAAATTAAGCTCAGAATCCCGAAAAACGGCTTCTAAAGGCCAGAAAACGCATTTTAAAGTTGTGATCCCAAATTAAGCTCAGAATCCCGAAAAACGGCTTCTAATGGCCAGAAAACGCATTTTAAAGTTGTGATCCCAAATTAAGCTCAGAATCCCGAAAAACGGCTTCTAAAGGCCAGAAAACGCATTTTAAAGTTGTGATCCCAAATTAAGCTCAGAATCCCGAAAAACGGCTTCTAAAGGCCAGAAAACGCATTTTAAAGTTGTGATCCCAAATTAAGCTCAGAATCCCGAAAAACGGCTTCTATAAGCCAGAAAACGCATTTTAAAGTTGTGATCCCAAATTAAGCTCAGAATCCCGAAAAACGGCTTCTAATGGCCAGAAAACGCATTTTAAAGTTGTGATCCCAAATTAAGCTCAGAATCCCGAAAAACGGCTTCTAAAGGCCAGAAACGCATTTTAAAGTTGTGATCCCAAATTAAGCTCAGAATCCCGAAAAACGGCTTCTAATGGCCAGAAAACGCATTTTAAAGTTGTGATCCCAAATTAAGCTCAGAATCCCGAAAAACGGCTTCTAAAGGCCAGAAAACGCATTTTAAAGTTGTGATCCCAAATTAAGCTCAGAATCCCGAAAAACGGCTTCTAAAGGCCAGAAAACGCATTTTAAAGTTGTGATCCCAAATTAAGCTCAGAATCCCGAAAAACGGCTTCTATAAGCCAGAAAACGCATTTTAAAGTTGTGATCCCAAATTAAGCTCAGAATCCCGAAAAACGGCTTCTAATGGCCAGAAAACGCATTTTAAAGTTGTGATCCCAAATTAAGCTCAGAATCCCGAAAAACGGCTTCTAAAGGCCAGAAAACGCATTTTAAAGTTGTGATCCCAAATTAAGCTCAGAATCCCGAAAAACGGCTTCTAATGGCCAGAAAACGCATTTTAAAGTTGTGATCCCAAATTAAGCTCAGAATCCCGAAAAACGGCTTCTAAAGGCCAGAAAACGCATTTTAAAGTTGTGATCCCAAATTAAGCTCAGAATCCCGAAAAACGGCTTCTAAAGGCCAGAAAACGCATTTTAAAGTTGTGATCCCAAATTAAGCTCAGAATCCCGAAAAACGGCTTCTAAAGGCCAGAAAACGCATTTTAAAGTTGTGATCCCAAATTAAGCTCAGAATCCCGAAAAACGGCTTCTATAAGCCAGAAAACGCATTTTAAAGTTGTGATCCCAAATTAAGCTCAGAATCCCGAAAAACGGCTTCTAAAGGCCCAGAAAACGCATTTTAAAGTTGTGATCCCAAATTAAGCTCAGAATCCCGAAAAACGGCTTCTAATGGCCAGAAAACGCATTTTAAAGTTGTGATCCCAAATTAAGCTCAGAATCCCGAAAAACGGCTTCTAAAGGCCAGAAAACGCATTTTAAAGTTGTGATCCCAAATTAAGCTCAGAATCCCGAAAAACGGCTTCTAAAGGCCAGAAAACGCATTTTAAAGTTGTGATCCCAAATTAAGCTCAGAATCCCGAAAAACGGCTTCTAAAGGCCAGAAAACGCATTTTAAAGTTGTGATCCCAAATTAAGCTCAGAATCCCGAAAAACGGCTTCTAATGGCCAGAAAACGCATTTTAAAGTTGTGATCCCAAATTAAGCTCAGAATCCCGAAAAACGGCTTCTAAAGGCCAGAAAACGCATTTTAAAGTTGTGATCCCAAATTAAGCTCAGAATCCCGAAAAACGGCTTCTAATGCCAGAAAACGCATTTTAAAGTTGTGATCCCAAATTAAGCTCAGAATCCCGAAAAACGGCTTCTAAAGGCCAGAAAACGCATTTTAAAGTTGTGATCCCAAATTAAGCTCAGAATCCCGAAAACGGCTTCTAAGGCCAGAAAACGCATTTTAAAGTTGTGATCCCAAATTAAGCTCAGAATCCCGAAAAACGGCTTCTATAAGCCAGAAAACGCATTTTAAAGTTGTGATCCCAAATTAAGCTCAGAATCCCGAAAAACGGCTTCTAATGGCCAGAAAACGCATTTTAAAGTTGTGATCCCAAATTAAGCTCAGAATCCCGAAAAACGGCTTCTAAAGGCCAGAAAACGCATTTTAAAGTTGTGATCCCAAATTAAGCTCAGAATCCCGAAAAACGGCTTCTAAAGGCCAGAAAACGCATTTTAAAGTTGTGATCCCAAATTAAGCTCAGAATCCCGAAAAACGGCTTCTAAAGGCCAGAAAACGCATTTTAAAGTTGTGATCCCAAATTAAGCTCAGAATCCCGAAAAACGGCTTCTAAAGGCCAGAAAACGCATTTTAAAGTTGTGATCCCAAATTAAGCTCAGAATCCCGAAAAACGGCTTCTAAAGCCAGAAAACGCATTTTAAAGTTGTGATCCCAAATTAAGCTCAGAATCCCGAAAAACGGCTTCTAAAGGCCAGAAAACGCATTTTAAAGTTGTGATCCCAAATTAAGCTCAGAATCCCGAAAAACGGCTTCTATAAGCCAGAAAACGCATTTTAAAGTTGTGATCCCAAATTAAGCTCAGAATCCCGAAAAACGGCTTCTAAAGGCCAGAAAACGCATTTTAAAGTTGTGATCCCAAATTAAGCTCAGAATCCCGAAAAACGGCTTCTATAAGCCAGAAAACGCATTTTAAAGTTGTGATCCCAAATTAAGCTCAGAATCCCGAAAAACGGCTTCTAAAGGCCAGAAAACGCATTTTAAAGTTGTGATCCCAAATTAAGCTCAGAATCCCGAAAAACGGCTTCTAAAGGCCAGAAAACGCATTTTAAAGTTGTGATCCCAAATTAAGCTCAGAATCCCGAAAAACGGCTTCTAAAGGCCAGAAAACGCATTTTAAAGTTGTGATCCCAAATTAAGCTCAGAATCCCGAAAAACGGCTTCTAAAGGCCAGAAAACGCATTTTAAAGTTGTGATCCCAAATTAAGCTCAGAATCCCGAAAAACGGCTTCTAATGGCCAGAAAACGCATTTTAAAGTTGTGATCCCAAATTAAGCTCAGAATCCCGAAAAACGGCTTCTATAAGCCAGAAAACGCATTTTAAAGTTGTGATCCCAAATTAAGCTCAGAATCCCGAAAAACGGCTTCTAAAGGCCAGAAAACGCATTTTAAAGTTGTGATCCCAAATTAAGCTCAGAATCCCGAAAAACGGCTTCTAAAGGCCAGAAAACGCATTTTAAAGTTGTGATCCCAAATTAAGCTCAGAATCCCGAAAAACGGCTTCTATAAGCCAGAAAACGCATTTTAAAGTTGTGATCCCAAATTAAGCTCAGAATCCCGAAAAACGGCTTCTAAAGGCCAGAAAACGCATTTTAAAGTTGTGATCCCAAATTAAGCTCAGAATCCCGAAAAACGGCTTCTAAATGGCCAGAAAACGCATTTTAAAGTTGTGATCCCAAATTAAGCTCAGAATCCCGAAAAACGGCTTCTAAAGGCCAGAAAACGCATTTTAAAGTTGTGATCCCAAATTAAGCTCAGAATCCCGAAAAACGGCTTCTAAAGGCCAGAAAACGCATTTTAAAGTTGTGATCCCAAATTAAGCTCAGAATCCCGAAAAACGGCTTCTAAAGGCCAGAAAACGCATTTTAAAGTTGTGATCCCAAATTAAGCTCAGAATCCCGAAAAACGGCTTCTAAAGGCCAGAAAACGCATTTTAAAGTTGTGATCCCAAATTAAGCTCAGAATCCCGAAAAACGGCTTCTATAAGCCAGAAAACGCATTTTAAAGTTGTGATCCCAAATTAAGCTCAGAATCCCGAAAAACGGCTTCTAAAGGCCAGAAAACGCATTTTAAAGTTGTGATCCCAAATTAAGCTCAGAATCCCGAAAAACGGCTTCTAAAGGCCAGAAAACGCATTTTAAAGTTGTGATCCCAAATTAAGCTCAGAATCCCGAAAAACGGCTTCTAAAGGCCAGAAAACGCATTTTAAAGTTGTGATCCCAAATTAAGCTCAGAATCCCGAAAAACGGCTTCTAATGGCCAGAAAACGCATTTTAAAGTTGTGATCCCAAATTAAGCTCAGAATCCCGAAAAACGGCTTCTATAAGCCAGAAAACGCATTTTAAAGTTGTGATCCCAAATTAAGCTCAGAATCCCGAAAAACGGCTTCTAAAGGCCAGAAAACGCATTTTAAAGTTGTGATCCCAAATTAAGCTCAGAATCCCGAAAAACGGCTTATATAAGCCAGAAAACGCATTTTAAAGTTGTGATCCCAAATTAAGCTCAGAATCCCGAAAAACGGCTTCTATAAGCCAGAAAACGCATTTTAAAGTTGTGATCCCAAATTAAGCTCAGAATCCCGAAAAACGGCTTCTAAAGGCCAGAAAACGCATTTTAAAGTTGTGATCCCAAATTAAGCTCAGAATCCCGAAAAACGGCTTCTAAAGGCCAGAAAACGCATTTTAAAGTTGTGATCCCAAATTAAGCTCAGAATCCCGAAAAACGGCTTCTAAAGGCCAGAAAACGCATTTTAAAGTTGTGATCCCAAATTAAGCTCAGAATCCCGAAAAACGGCTTCTAATGGCCAGAAAACGCATTTTAAAGTTGTGATCCCAAATTAAGCTCAGAATCCCGAAAAACGGCTTCTATAAGCCAGAAAACGCATTTTAAAGTTGTGATCCCAAATTAAGCTCAGAATCCCGAAAAACGGCTTCTAAAGGCCAGAAAACGCATTTTAAAGTTGTGATCCCAAATTAAGCTCAGAATCCCGAAAAAACGGCTTCTAAAGGCCAGAAAACGCATTTTAAAGTTGTGATCCCAAATTAAGCTCAGAATCCCGAAAAACGGCTTCTATAAGCCAGAAAACGCATTTTAAAGTTGTGATCCCAAATTAAGCTCAGAATCCCGAAAAACGGCTTCTATAAGCCAGAAAACGCATTTTAAAGTTGTGATCCCAAATTAAGCTCAGAATCCCGAAAAACGGCTTCTAAAGGCCAGAAAACGCATTTTAAAGTTGTGATCCCAAATTAAGCTCAGAATCCCGAAAAACGGCTTCTAATGGCCAGAAAACGCATTTTAAAGTTGTGATCCCAAATTAAGCTCAGAATCCCGAAAAACGGCTTCTATAAGCCAGAAAACGCATTTTAAAGTTGTGATCCCAAATTAAGCTCAGAATCCCGAAAAACGGCTTCTATAAGCCAGAAAACGCATTTTAAAGTTGTGATCCCAAATTAAGCTCAGAATCCCGAAAAACGGCTTCTAATGGCCAGAAAACGCATTTTAAAGTTGTGATCCCAAATTAAGCTCAGAATCCCGAAAAACGGCTTCTAATGGCCAGAAAACGCATTTTAAAGTTGTGATCCCAAATTAAGCTCAGAATCCCGAAAAACGGCTTCTATAAGCCAGAAAACGCATTTTAAAGTTGTGATCCCAAATTAAGCTCAGAATCCCGAAAAACGGCTTCTATAAGCCAGAAAACGCATTTTAAAGTTGTGATCCCAAATTAAGCTCAGAATCCCGAAAAACGGCTTCTAAAGGCCAGAAAACGCATTTTAAAGTTGTGATCCCAAATTAAGCTCAGAATCCCGAAAAACGGCTTCTAATGGCCAGAAAACGCATTTTAAAGTTGTGATCCCAAATTAAGCTCAGAATCCCGAAAAACGGCTTCTATAAGCCAGAAAACGCATTTTAAAGTTGTGATCCCAAATTAAGCTCAGAATCCCGAAAAACGGCTTCTATAAGCCAGAAAACGCATTTTAAAGTTGTGATCCCAAATTAAGCTCAGAATCCCGAAAAACGGCTTCTAAAGGCCAGAAAACGCATTTTAAAGTTGTGATCCCAAATTAAGCTCAGAATCCCGAAAAACGGCTTCTAAAGGCCAGAAAACGCATTTTAAAGTTGTGATCCCAAATTAAGCTCAGAATCCCGAAAAACGGCTTCTATAAGCCAGAAAACGCATTTTAAAGTTGTGATCCCAAATTAAGCTCAGAATCCCGAAAAACGGCTTCTATAAGGCCAGAAAACGCATTTTAAAGTTGTGATCCCAAATTAAGCTCAGAATCCCGAAAAACGGCTTCTAAAGGCCAGAAAACGCATTTTAAAGTTGTGATCCCAAATTAAGCTCAGAATCCCGAAAAACGGCTTCTAAAGGCCAGAAAACGCATTTTAAAGTTGTGATCCCAAATTAAGCTCAGAATCCCGAAAAACGGCTTCTAAAGGCCAGAAAACGCATTTTAAAGTTGTGATCCCAAATTAAGCTCAGAATCCCGAAAAACGGCTTCTAAAGGCCAGAAAACGCATTTTAAAGTTGTGATCCCAAATTAAGCTCAGAATCCCGAAAAACGGCTTCTAAAGGCCAGAAAACGCATTTTAAAGTTGTGATCCCAAATTAAGCTCAGAATCCCGAAAAACGGCTTCTAAAGGCCAGAAAACGCATTTTAAAGTTGTGATCCCAAATTAAGCTCAGAATCCCGAAAAACGGCATCTAAAGGCCAGAAAACGCATTTTAAAGTTGTGATCCCAAATTAAGCTCAGAATCCCGAAAAACGGCTTCTAAAGGCCAGAAAACGCATTTTAAAGTTGTGATCCCAAATTAAGCTCAGAATCCCGAAAAACGGCTTCTAAAGGCCAGAAAACGCATTTTAAAGTTGTGATCCCAAATTAAGCTCAGAATCCCGAAAAACGGCTTCTAAAGGCCAGAAAACGCATTTTAAAGTTGTGATCCCAAATTAAGCTCAGAATCCCGAAAAACGGCTTCTATAAGCCAGAAAACGCATTTTAAAGTTGTGATCCCAAATTAAGCTCAGAATCCCGAAAAACGGCTTCTAAAGGCCAGAAAACGCATTTTAAAGTTGTGATCCCAAATTAAGCTCAGAATCCGAAAAACGGCTTCTATAAGCCAGAAAACGCATTTTAAAGTTGTGATCCCAAATTAAGCTCAGAATCCCGAAAAACGGCTTCTAATGGCCAGAAAACGCATTTTAAAGTTGTGATCCCAAATTAAGCTCAGAATCCCGAAAAACGGCTTCTATAAGCCAGAAAACGCATTTTAAAGTTGTGATCCCAAATTAAGCTCAGAATCCCGAAAAACGGCTTCTATAAGCCAGAAAACGCATTTTAAAGTTGTGATCCCAAATTAAGCTCAGAATCCCGAAAAACGGCTTCTAATGGCCAGAAAACGCATTTTAAAGTTGTGATCCCAAATTAAGTTCAGAATCCCGAAAAACGGCTTCTAAAGGCCAGAAAACGCATTTTAAAGTTGTGATCCCAAATTAAGCTCAGAATCCCGAAAAACGGCTTCTAATGGCCAGAAAACGCATTTTAAAGTTGTGATCCCAAATTAAGCTCAGAATCCCGAAAAACGGCTTCTAAAGGCCAGAAAACGCATTTTAAAGTTGTGATCCCAAATTAAGCTCAGAATCCCGAAAAACGGCTTCTATAAGCCAGAAAACGCATTTTAAAGTTGTGATCCCAAATTAAGCTCAGAATCCCGAAAAACGGCTTCTAATGGCCAGAAAACGCATTTTAAAGTTGTGATCCCAAATTAAGCTCAGAATCCCGAAAAACGGCTTCTATAAGCCAGAAAACGCATTTTAAAGTTGTGATCCCAAATTAAGCTCAGAATCCCGAAAAACGGCTTCTAAAGGCCAGAAAACGCATTTTAAAGTTGTGATCCCAAATTAAGCTCAGAATCCCGAAAAACGGCTTCTATAAGCCAGAAAACGCATTTTAAAGTTGTGATCCCAAATTAAGCTCAGAATCCCGAAAAACGGCTTCTAATGGCCAGAAAACGCATTTTAAAGTTGTGATCCCAAATTAAGCTCAGAATCCCGAAAAACGGCTTCTATAAGCCAGAAAACGCATTTTAAAGTTGTGATCCCAAATTAAGCTCAGAATCCCGAAAAACGGCTTCTAATGGCCAGAAAACGCATTTTAAAGTTGTGATCCCAAATTAAGTTCAGAATCCCGAAAAACGGCTTCTAAAGGCCAGAAAACGCATTTTAAAGTTGTGATCCCAAATTAAGCTCAGAATCCCGAAAAAACGGCTTCTAATGGCCAGAAAACGCATTTTAAAGTTGTGATCCCAAATTAAGCTCAGAATCCCGAAAAACGGCTTCTAAAGGCCAGAAAACGCATTTTAAAGTTGTGATCCCAAATTAAGCTCAGAATCCCGAAAAACGGCTTCTAATGGCCAGAAAACGCATTTTAAAGTTGTGATCCCAAATTAAGCTCAGAATCCCGAAAAACGGCTTCTATAAGCCAGAAAACGCATTTTAAAGTTGTGATCCCAAATTAAGCTCAGAATCCCGAAAAACGGCTTCTAAAGGCCAGAAAACGCATTTTAAAGTTGTGATCCCAAATTAAGCTCAGAATCCCGAAAAACGGCTTCTAATGGCCAGAAAACGCATTTTAAAGTTGTGATCCCAAATTAAGCTCAGAATCCCGAAAAACGGCTTCTATAAGCCAGAAAACGCATTTTAAAGTTGTGATCCCAAATTAAGCTCAGAATCCCGAAAAACGGCTTCTATAAGCCAGAAAACGCATTTTAAAGTTGTGATCCCAAATTAAGCTCAGAATCCCGAAAAACGGCTTCTAATGGCCAGAAAACGCATTTTAAAGTTGTGATCCCAAATTAAGCTCAGAATCCCGAAAAACGGCTTCTAATGGCCAGAAAACGCATTTTAAAGTTGTGATCCCAAATTAAGCTCAGAATCCCGAAAAAACGGCTTCTAAAGGCCAGAAAACGCATTTTAAAGTTGTGATCCCAAATTAAGCTCAGAATCCCGAAAAACGGCTTCTAATGGCCAGAAAACGCATTTTAAAGTTGTGATCCCAAATTAAGCTCAGAATCCCGAAAAACGGCTTCTAATGGCCAGAAAACGCATTTTAAAGTTGTGATCCCAAATTAAGCTCAGAATCACGAAAAACGGCTTCTATAAGCCAGAAAACGCATTTTAAAGTTGTGATCCCAAATTAAGCTCAGAATCCCGAAAAACGGCTTCTAAAGGCCAGAAAACGCATTTTAAAGTTGTGATCCCAAATTAAGCTCAGAATCCCGAAAAACGGCTTCTAATGGCCAGAAAACGCATTTTAAAGTTGTGATCCCAAATTAAGCTCAGAATCCCGAAAAACGGCTTCTATAAGCCAGAAAACGCATTTTAAAGTTGTGATCCCAAATTAAGCTCAGAATCCCGAAAAACGGCTTCTATAAGCCAGAAAACGCATTTTAAAGTTGTGATCCCAAATTAAGCTCAGAATCCCGAAAAACGGCTTCTAATGGCCAGAAAACGCATTTTAAAGTTGTGATCCCAAATTAAGCTCAGAATCCCGAAAAACGGCATCTAAAGGCCAGAAAACGCATTTTAAAGTTGTGATCCCAAATTAAGCTCAGAATCCCGAAAAACGGCTTCTAAAGGCCAGAAAACGCATTTTAAAGTTGTGATCCCAAATTAAGCTCAGAATCCCGAAAAACGGCTTCTAATGGCCAGAAAACGCATTTTAAAGTTGTGATCCCAAATTAAGCTCAGAATCCCGAAAAACGGCTTCTAATGGCCAGAAAACGCATTTTAAAGTTGTGATCCCAAATTAAGCTCAGAATCCCGAAAAACGGCTTCTATAAGCCAGAAAACGCATTTTAAAGTTGTGATCCCAAATTAAGCTCAGAATCCCGAAAAACGGCTTCTATAAGCCAGAAAACGCATTTTAAAGTTGTGATCCCAAATTAAGCTCAGAATCCCGAAAAACGGCTTCTATAAGCCAGAAAACGCATTTTAAAGTTGTGATCCCAAATTAAGCTCAGAATCCCGAAAAACGGCTTCTATAAGCCAGAAAACGCATTTTAAAGTTGTGATCCCAAATTAAGCTCAGAATCACGAAAAACGGCTTCTATAAGCCAGAAAACGCATTTTAAAGTTGTGATCCCAAATTAAGCTCAGAATCCCGAAAAACGGCTTCTAATGGCCAGAAAACGCATTTTAAAGTTGTGATCCCAAATTAAGCTCAGAATCCCGAAAAACGGCTTCTAAAGGCCAGAAAACGCATTTTAAAGTTGTGATCCCAAATTAAGCTCAGAATCCCGAAAAACGGCATCTAAAGGCCAGAAAACGCATTTTAAAGTTGTGATCCCAAATTAAGCTCAGAATCCCGAAAAACGGCTTCTAAAGGCCAGAAAACGCATTTTAAAGTTGTGATCCCAAATTAAGCTCAGAATCCCGAAAAACGGCTTCTAATGGCCAGAAAACGCATTTTAAAGTTGTGATCCCAAATTAAGCTCAGAATCCCGAAAAACGGCTTCTAATGGCCAGAAAACGCATTTTAAAGTTGTGATCCCAAATTAAGCTCAGAATCCCGAAAAACGGCTTCTAAAGGCCAGAAAACGCATTTTAAAGTTGTGATCCCAAATTAAGCTCAGAATCCCGAAAAACGGCTTCTAATGGCCAGAAAACGCATTTTAAAGTTGTGATCCCAAATTAAGCTCAGAATCCCGAAAAACGGCATCTAAAGGCCAGAAAACGCATTTTAAAGTTGTGATCCCAAATTAAGCTCAGAATCCCGAAAAACGGCTTCTATAAGCCAGAAAACGCATTTTAAAGTTGTGATCCCAAATTAAGCTCAGAATCCCGAAAAACGGCTTCTAATGGCCAGAAAACGCATTTTAAAGTTGTGATCCCAAATTAAGCTCAGAATCCCGAAAAACGGCTTCTAATGGCCAGAAAACGCATTTTAAAGTTGTGATCCCAAATTAAGCTCAGAATCCCGAAAAACGGCTTCTAAAGGCCAGAAAACGCATTTTAAAGTTGTGATCCCAAATTAAGCTCAGAATCCCGAAAAACGGCTTCTAAAGGCCAGAAAACGCATTTTAAAGTTGTGATCCCAAATTAAGCTCAGAATCCCGAAAAACGGCTTCTAATGGCCAGAAAACGCATTTTAAAGTTGTGATCCCAAATTAAGCTCAGAATCCCGAAAAACGGCTTCTAAAGGCCAGAAAACGCATTTTAAAGTTGTGATCCCAAATTAAGCTCAGAATCCCGAAAAACGGCTTCTAAAGGCCAGAAAACGCATTTTAAAGTTGTGATCCCAAATTAAGCTCAGAATCCCGAAAAACGGCTTCTAATGGCCAGAAAACGCATTTTAAAGTTGTGATCCCAAATTAAGCTCAGAATCCCGAAAAACGGCTTCTATAAGCCAGAAAACGCATTTTAAAGTTGTGATCCCACTCTTCTGGCAGCGCTGGTTTTTGATCGACCGTCTTGTTTTATTGTCCCGCAGTTTTATTGAAATATTTACTAGAAATACGTATTTTTTAATCTGTGATGAGTTTAAGTGGCGTTATTTAGTGTTCAGTGTGCAAAACCGTACTATGATTTTCTACTTTAAATTGTCCTAAATGTGTTAAAATTGAGTTTTCCTTTGTGCCGTAACACGTAAAAAAAAACATACCCCAAGCATTCGTGTAGTGAGCTGTGTATTGAAAGTCACTCCTCTAGGTTGGTGAGTAAAGTGAACTTTCTTTCTTATTACTTTTCACAACTAACATTCTCAAGAGTATATTGCACAGCAACAAATCGTTGACCAAGCATATATCTCAACCGTATCTGCATGCGTCCACCGTTTGTCGGTCTATCTGAGTAAAAAAAACTGCCGCTGTTCAACTTCTTGTGGTTCTATCATTTGCTCAGCTGTTAGTAAATCTCGTCGCTGAGCGGTGTAGTATTTGGCCAACCTCGGGGCACTTGCAAGTAGTGCGAAAGTGTGTGTCTCTGTTATTAGCGCACTTCAAAGGGTTGTGTTTCTTACACTTGCTAGCTTGTTAGTCAATCTCGATCGCTAGCGGTGAAGATTAGGCAAACGCAGCCAGCGCACATGAGTAGGTACGAAAGTATTGTTGCTTCCGTCAGTAGCACACATTGTTGGAACTAGCGTGTGCTGGTTTTAATGGTGACTCGTCACTTGTATTCTTGATAGTCGTACACAGTGCAACATAAACTTGAAAATTGTTCTTTTTGGAAAGCAATGATTTTTCTTTTGTTTTAAAATTAGATTTTTATTAGATTTTTTTTTTGTGCGTTTAATATTATGTAATCAATTTTTTTTTTTTTTATTTCAAGCGCTTTAAATTACATTATCTTTAATTTCGTACACACACATTATTTAGGTTTGTCTTTGTCCTTAAAATTTAATTTGAGTTGCGATTTTGACATTGAACCCTTTTAAATAACGCTTTTAATTAAATAGTTCTCATCTCCGTACATACATATAATTTAAGATAGCTTAGGGTTTTTTTAATTAAATTTTTGTTCCTCTTTTCATAACAGTCTTTCCTTTTTAATATTTATTGTGTTGTTTTCTTAAATAATCCTAGTTTTAGTTGTGCATTTATTAAAAATAAATTTATAAGTCTCTTATTTCTTAATTTTAATAATTTCTAGCTTTAGTTGTGCGTTTCATCGAACGAGTTAGTTCCTTTTAGCTTTTAATCGTTGTATTATGGCGATGGCGAACATGGAATGTGATGACGAAGTTATCTGTATAGAGTGTAATAATACTGAAAATAATCTTGATAAAATACTTACTTGTGCATATTGTTTCAAGAGCGTTCATCTTCGGTGCAAAAATTTGATTGGCAGTGCAGCTCGCAAAATGAAAGCGCAGCAATACTTTTGCGATGCCAACTGTGCATGTATTTACGCCAAAATAATAAGTTTACGGAAAGATCATGAAACTATTATCGAAAATATCCATACTAAAATTGAAACGACCGTTTATAATGTGGTTTCACATGAATTGACCTCAATCAAAACAGATATGAGATCAGTTACTACTGCGATAGAGGCTTCGCAGGAATTTTTGTCCACGAAATTCGATGAAATTCAGACTGATTTCAAAGACATAAAACTCCGAAACGATGCTCTTGAAAAAGAAGTAACTGACCTCAAATCTAAGCATTCAAATCTTTCTAATCAGGTCCTTAAATTAGAAGTAAACCTCGACCGATTTAACCGGGAAGCTGTTTCTAAAAACCTCATGATCTTCGGAATGCCATACAAAAATGGAGAAAATACACAAGAACTTGTACGCAAAACATGTGGCACTTTTGGCTACGAGCTTAAAACTGAGTCCATTTTAAACGCTGTTAGGTTAATATCCTCGAACAAACCCAATGAAAAGTGTCCACCGATCAAAGTTTTATTAAAAGATACAGTCATAAAAGAAGAAATTTTTAGTAAAAAAAAAATTTTTGGGAAACTTGCCTCTTCTTCAATAGATCCTTTATTAGTAGTTGATGGTAAAGCGCTTAACGTCACAATAAGGGATGAATTGACGCCCTTATCTATGGAAATTCTAACTGAATTGCGCGAATATCAAGATTTAATTGGAGCCAAATACATCTGGCCCGGAAGAAATGGTGCCATTCTGGTCAAACAAACAGAAAATTCAAAACCTGATATAATTAAAACTAAACTCGAAATGAATCGTTATATGAGCATGCATGTCACTCAGCAAGGAAATAACACATCTACGATTCCAAATGAAAGTCCTTCACCCAAACGAAAAAGGAACAATGCTGATCCACGATCAAAATAAGATCTTAAATCTACAACTGTTTGAAACTTTTATATATTTTATTCAATGGATAGTTTAATTAATAGATACCACGAAAATGTAGAAGATTTTAATTTAAGTAGTTTTAATAATGATTCAAGATCCTTTAGAATTTTGCAATGGAATGTACGTAGTATGAATAATTTAGATAAATTTGATTGCATATTACAAACTATTGATCATTTTAATGTTTGTATCGATGTTATTGTTATTTGTGAAACTTGGCTTGGTAAAGATAACTGTTGTATTTACAACATTCCGGGATATACATCTATTTTCTCTTGCCGTGATCAACCATATGGAGGCCTAGCTATGTATATAAAAACAAATTTGAATTTTAAAACTACTGAAAATATAACTTTTGATGGCTTTCACCGAATAAGTGTCGAAATCTGTACAAGTGGTCAAGTAATTTGTGTTCATTGCGTATATAGACCCCCTGCATTTTCGTTTAACAAGTTTTGTGATCAAATTGAATCTCTTCTAACGTCTGTTGCTGATAATCACTCCTGCTTTATTGTAGGTGATTTAAACGTTCCTGTGAATCTGGTTAATTTGAATACCGTAGCAAAATATAGATCTATCTTAGAATCTTTTGGATACGCTTGTACAAACACATTTCCTACTAGGCCAACAACTCGGAATATTCTAGATCACGTAATATCGAAGCAAATTGACTTAGATCGATTGAAAAATGATACAATCTTTTCTGATGTTAGTGACCATCTACAAATACTCACGTCCTTCAATTTATTAGGTGATAAAAATGTAACAATTCTAAGAAAAGAGATAGTTGACTACGCTAAACTAAACAGCTTATTTGTGAATTATTTAAACAGTATTCAACTACCAGAAAGTGTTGATGAAGGCCTACAAGAAATCACATCAACTTACAATCGCTTTGTGAAAGTTTCTACTCGTACACTTAATAAAAGGGTAAAACTTAAAGGTAATTGCTGTCCGTGGATGACATTTGACCTGTGGACACTCATCAAAATAAAAGATAATTATTTAAAACGATCAAAAAAGCATCCTAATGATAACAATTTGAAAGAGATGTTAATTCATTTAAATAAAAAAGTGAGTGCAAAAAAACAAGAATGTAAAAGGCTCTATTACGAGCGCTTATTAAATAATTCTCCGCATTCTAAGCTCTGGAAAAACATAAATACGCTCTTAGGTAAATCTAAAACGACTTCCTCAATCAACCTTTCAGATGAAAGAGGTGTTATAACCAATAGTACACAGATTTGTGAGAAATTTAACAAACATTTTTCCACAATTGGAAAGAACCTGGCTAAAGAGATTCCAATAGACACTGAAAATGATCATTTGTCTCATATCGCACAGGTAGAAAATACAATCTTCTTACGACCCGCTAATGTAAACGAGGTTCGATTAGTTATTTTTTCACTTAAAAATAAAAAGGGTCATGGACCAGATGGCTTCCCTGTTAATGTCCTAAAAAACAACCATGAAACATTCTCGTACATACTCACACAATATTTTAACCAAATATTAGAGTCAGGAGTTTTCCCGAACTGTCTAAAAATTGCGAAAGTTATCCCTGTTTTTAAGGCTGGCGATTCGCTTGACGTCAATAACTATCGTCCTATCTCGACCTTAAGCGTTTTTAGTAAAGTGTTCGAGAAGCTTCTTGTTAATAGGATTGTAGACTTTCTAAATCAGAACAATATACTCTATAAACTGCAATATGGATTTAGATCAGGCTCGAGCACTCAAATTGCCATCTCAGAATTAGTGGAATCTATCATATGTAAAATAGAGTCAAAAAATGTTGTTGGGGCATTGTTTTTGGATCTCAAAAAAGCTTTCGACACTCTAAATCATGACATATTATTGTCCAAATTGCATAAATACGGGATAAGAGGAACAGCAAATAATATCCTTCGTAGCTACCTAGAAGATCGCAAGCAGTTTGTGGCTATTGAAAATACAAGAAGCGAATTAAGAAATATTGATATCGGTGTACCACAAGGGAGTAATATCGGGCCATTACTTTTCCTCTTATATGTAAATGATTTATGTAACCTTCAACTTAAAGGCACAGCACGTTTATTTGCCGATGATACAGCAATTTTTTATTCAGAAACTTCACCTGATATTATAATTCAGCACATTGAAGACGACCTAAAACTGCTTTCAAAATATTTCAATTCAAACCTACTTTCACTTAATTATACAAAAACCAAATACATGTTGTTTCGTTCTTCACATAAAAAACTGCCTCGTACTAATGACCCAGCTATGAATGGTAATACGATTGAGAGAGTTAGTTGTTTCAAATACTTAGGAATTTACTTAGATGAAACTCTTTCATGGAATCGTCAAATTGAACACCTGGAAAAAAAAATTACTCCTCTTTGCGGTGTTCTTTGGAAACTGAGAAATTTTGTTCCCCAACATGTTCTCTTTAAATTTTATTTTGCGTTTATTCACTCTCATTTGAACTACCTTGTTATGATATGGGGAAGAGCTTCTTTGTCTCACTTACAGAAACTTCAAACGCTCCAGAATAGATGCTTGAAAAACATCTTAAAACTCCCTTTGTTATTCCCTACCTTTCAGCTATACTCTTTAAGAACGCATAACGTTCTTCCAATATCTGAACTCTGTGATTTGCAAACTGTTATATATATCTATGATAATCTACACTCAACTGAAAATATTCAAAACCTCCATTTTACTACGGGGTTGCGAACTCATAACACTCGCCAGTCAGATTTCTTGCAACGAAGCCGATCCACAACATCATTAGGGCAAAAAAGAATTTCGTTTATTGGACCTACTAAATACAACACCTTACCAACTGATATTAAAAACATAACCAATCGTTCCATGTTCAAAACCAAAGTGATACAGCTTTTGAAAGAAAAATTGAACCATTAAAACAGTCGATCATCAACCAGTCTTTGTTTTGCTTTCCTTTTGCATATTTGTAGCGTTAATTTCTAATATTATTATTCTTTAAAAAATTGTAGTTTGTATTTTTATTTTATTAAATTATTTAACATAACTTGATAAAATTAGTAAATATAATTAGTGTAATAGTAAATATAGTATAATGAATCTCTTCAAAGGAAATTATTTTCCATTGAGATTCATATTGTTGTCAATTTAGTTAAATAATACATTTCCTCGCACGACATTAAACAATTTTGTGTTCTCAGCATGATTAAAATTTGCTCGCGTTAACTTTTATTATTCATTGCTGCCAGACATGCTGAGAACAGTAGCGTCCATTACCAGGGGGCTCAATTGAGCCTTTTGGTGTGGGGGAGTGTGGTGGGCCGCTACAAAAAAAATAAAAAAAAAAAAAAAAGCTCAGAATCCCGAAAAACGGCTTCTAAAGGCCAGAAAACGCATTTTAAAGTTGTGATCCCAAATTAAGCTCAGAATCCCGAAAAACGGCTTCTAATGGCCAGAAAACGCATTTTAAAGTTGTGATCCCAAATTAAGCTCAGAATCCCGAAAAACGGCTTCTATAAGCCAGAAAACGCATTTTAAAGTTGTGATCCCAAATTAAGCTCAGAATCCCGAAAAACGGCTTCTAATGGCCAGAAAACGCATTTTAAAGTTGTGATCCCAAATTAAGCTCAGAATCCCGAAAAACGGCTTCTAAAGGCCAGAAAACGCATTTTAAAGTTGTGATCCCAAATTAAGCTCAGAATCCCGAAAAACGGCTTCTAAAGGCCAGAAAACGCATTTTAAAGTTGTGATCCCAAATTAAGCTCAGAATCCCGAAAAACGGCTTCTAATGGCCAGAAAACGCATTTTAAAGTTGTGATCCCAAATTAAGCTCAGAATCCCGAAAAACGGCTTCTAAAGGCCAGAAAACGCATTTTAAAGTTGTGATCCCAAATTAAGCTCAGAATCCCGAAAAACGGCTTCTAAAGGCCAGAAAACGCATTTTAAAGTTGTGATCCCAAATTAAGCTCAGAATCCCGAAAAACGGCTTCTAATGGCCAGAAAACGCATTTTAAAGTTGTGATCCCAAATTAAGCTCAGAATCCCGAAAAACGGCTTCTATAAGCCAGAAAACGCATTTTAAAGTTGTGATCCCAAATTAAGCTCAGAATCCCGAAAAACGGCTTCTAAAGGCCAGAAAACGCATTTTAAAGTTGTGATCCCAAATTAAGCTCAGAATCCCGAAAAACGGCTTCTAATGGCCAGAAAACGCATTTTAAAGTTGTGATCCCAAATTAAGCTCAGAATCCCGAAAAACGGCTTCTATAAGCCAGAAAACGCATTTTAAAGTTGTGATCCCAAATTAAGCTCAGAATCCCGAAAAACGGCTTCTATAAGCCAGAAAACGCATTTTAAAGTTGTGATCCCAAATTAAGCTCAGAATCCCGAAAAACGGCTTCTAATGGCCAGAAAACGCATTTTAAAGTTGTGATCCCAAATTAAGTTCAGAATCCCGAAAAACGGCTTCTAAAGGCCAGAAAACGCATTTTAAAGTTGTGATCCCAAATTAAGCTCAGAATCCCGAAAAACGGCTTCTAATGGCCAGAAAACGCATTTTAAAGTTGTGATCCCAAATTAAGCTCAGAATCCCGAAAAACGGCTTCTAAAGGCCAGAAAACGCATTTTAAAGTTGTGATCCCAAATTAAGCTCAGAATCCCGAAAAACGGCTTCTATAAGCCAGAAAACGCATTTTAAAGTTGTGATCCCAAATTAAGCTCAGAATCCCGAAAAACGGCTTCTAAAGGCCAGAAAACGCATTTTAAAGTTGTGATCCCAAATTAAGCTCAGAATCCCGAAAAACGGCTTCTAATGGCCAGAAAACGCATTTTAAAGTTGTGATCCCAAATTAAGCTCAGAATCCCGAAAAACGGCTTCTATAAGCCAGAAAACGCATTTTAAAGTTGTGATCCCAAATTAAGCTCAGAATCCCGAAAAACGGCTTCTAAAGGCCAGAAAACGCAATTTAAAGTTGTGATCCCAAATTAAGCTCAGAATGAATTGACAATGAAAATTTAAAAAAAAGTTAAGCTGCTTTTCCCTCTGCTTTCCCAACAAAGACCATGTTGATGCACCCCGGAGTGTTTGCTGCATGCCGCGGAACTTTCAAGTGTTCTACCTAGGCCAAGCAAACGTCGTCGTCGATCCCTTCCGTGTATGTATTGAGTGAGGGTGAATAAGAGAACCAGCCGACATTACTAATAATTCTTATCAATTATCACGGCTCACGGTTGATAAGATATCAGCCAAGCCGCGCGAACGAAATCGCTGGGCCTAGCACCAGAAACGGAAGAAGGGAAAACAAAGCTCATTCGCGACTTGCAAGGGTAGCGTTTACTGTTTTACGTGTCGGTTTTTGTGCGGAGTAGAATAAAATATTTTTCATTGAGGTTTGTGCAGATTTAAAGAATTTATCGCTTGCTGTTGATACAAGGAATATCCTTGCGGGAGGCTGCCTTTTCGAAAGCCGTAGACATTATCTTCCGATGTTTACGTTCTCTGAGTCTGAGAAAAGCCGAGTTGAATAATTATCAACCAACATCATTAACCGTGATCTCATTTCGTTTCCCATTGAAAACAGATTCGATCGAGATAGCTAAGGTGATTGGAGTAAAATGGCAACGGAGCGGAATGATCTCAACATG
Organism: Uranotaenia lowii; assembly: GCF_029784155.1. Taxonomy (NCBI): domain Eukaryota; kingdom Metazoa; phylum Arthropoda; class Insecta; order Diptera; family Culicidae; genus Uranotaenia; species Uranotaenia lowii. Next base: position 61,126,416 of record NC_073692.1, read on the forward strand.
GGGATGCGATGCGTCAAATACATGCTATTTGTGATAAATACCATGTTTTTGGTGAGTATTTCGTCAGATTAAAATTTAAAAAATGTAACCGATGCTCCAGATAAAAAATATATGAATCATTTCGAATAACTGCGATAACAGGCATTCGAAGGGAATAATGGGCTTAGCTTATCTAATCTAATGTAGCGCAAAGTGTTGTGAGACAATATGGAAGGTATCTCTTCTGTTGTTCATTCAATAAATCTGCTTTAGAACTAATGAAATGTAGGACGAAATGAAAAAAAAAAAATAAAAGGAAATCAATCAATCTCTCTAACAAATCTTACTGGTTTGGTTGTAAAAATGATCGAATAAGTCTTATCATTTTGGGGTTTGAAAATATGAAGTTAAAACTTTATTTTAAAAAGGATAGTCATTGGAAATTTGTTAGGTAAAAAACTGAAAACTGAAAACTATATGAATTTTGAAGAATTGATTTAAAGTTTGGTTTCCTAAGGAGGTTTTTCTATGCATTTAGTTTAACCCTAATCCACTCTTGAGTGTCAATATGGAAGCCCAGGAAAAAACTCCCTAATCAGACCTTGAGTGTCAATTTGTCACTCCACGCTTAAAACCGCTATAAGGCACATGCAAGTGCAAACTCGGGACAAGTTCAAACCATCAACTTTCCTCTGTTACAAAAAAATTAAAAAAAATGTTTCTTCTTCTAGGAGTTGTTGTTTAGGCCCAAACAAACAATGTGACATGACATAGATAAACTAAACTTTCTTTAAAATTTTCACTAAAAACACTGCACTGTTTGATTACACACGAATTCAAGTACGCACTCCCCAGATAACCAGAAATCGTAAAGCAGTGTTCATTGTAGATTGTATAAGCATCCAGTTTAGATTGGAATTGTATAAATGTCATGTTGTAGCTAATCCAAGTTATATTTTATCGTTTATGGTTTGTATAGTTCATAATACACGATAACATTTTGTTAATCGTATAGAAAGATCAATAAAGTTGTTTTGAATCGCAGTAGAATTGTGTAAAGCTCAATATTTAATCCCATTGTACAACTAAGCAATCTTTCATGCTTGCGATCTAAGATGACATATTATTTCCATGAAAGGTCGTACAGTAATTGAGGGAAAATCGTATAATGGAATTTAAACAATCTATTCATTCATGTCATTCAAAGTTGCTTATTGAGATAAACTTTATCGGTAAATAATTGTTAATAATGCAATTCCCATGCTTAGTAATATCGTAATCATCTTATGTCAACAATTGCAAAAATTGGAAATCCTGGACGAATTATGTTGCAAAAATGAAGGCAGTTTTAATTTAGAAGAAAAAAAAATTAAAAATGAAAAAAAAATTGGCACATACAGTCGGCGTTTGCAAAAATACAGGCGACACTTAAAAAACCCCGTTCGGTGATAAATGATTCTAGATAAACAGAAATCGTAAAGTAATGTTCATTGTAGATTGTAAAAGCATCCAGTTTAGATTGGAATTGTATAAACATCATGTTGTAGCTAAACCAAGTTATATTTTATCGTTTATGGTTTGTGTAGTTCATTATACACGATAATATTTTGATAATCGTATAGAAAGATCACAAAAGTTGTTTTGAATTCCAGTAGAATTGTGTAAAGCTCAATATTATATCCCACTGTACAACTAAGCAATCTTTCATGCTTGCGATCTATGATGACATATTATTTCCATGAAAGGTCGTACAGTAATTGTAAGAACATCGTATAATGGAATTTAAACAATCTGCAGATTGTCGAATTGTTTAACAGTACAGTAAATAGCTAGCTAAGATCGCACAGCGCTGAATACAATTAATCGATTGTAATAGAATCGTCGATGAGATAGGTTAAAGTTGTATATCAAAAAACGGCATCTATAAATAGATTTGGAGTCCGAAATGATGCAGTCAGTGGTACTTTATACGATCAACTGATTTTTAAACGGAACTCTCAACTGTACATGAACAAATTGGCTTGTTTGTATCAATATAAAAAGGCGCCGAGGAAGTATCGAAGGACAGGGATCGGAACGTTGTGAGTTCGAGACTGAGGAAAAAGAGACACATAAAGTTGCATATGGTTCAATTTTTTTTCGCAGTAAACATTAAATTCTATTGTATTAATGTTCACGGCGATTCTTAGTAAAATCGTCATAAAGGAAAAATATAATTGCTTTGGGATACAGTAACAATAAATTGTATTAAATGGCGAAGAAAGTTGTACAAACCTTAGGCTACCTGCAAAAGGAAATTGTAATCAAATTGTAGGGCAGGCAATAAAAAGTTGTAAGTTGTACAATCCTAAGATTTTATGCGAAGCAAAGTTGCTATCAAATTGTTGAAAACGCAATACAAAGTTTTATATTTTCAAGATGAGCAAAATTTGGTCCGTATATTGCCTCCACTTTGGTACGTACAGGCTCATATAGAATATTCTATACAACTTTTTCAGATTGTACAACAGTGTGTATATCTCAGAAACAACTGAAATATACAGACCAAAATGTTCACTGGGTCGACATTAAAAGTGTGTTTTCGTTTTGCTGTTTTTGGCTACAAAAAGCACATTCAAATCCGATTTTTTGTTGAAAGGTGAGTGTTTGGGAGTAATAGTTAAGTAAAAGCAGAAAATTTATAATAAATTTTCAGTACACCCTGAAAATTGTGAAAATAATATTCACTTTTGTCAATCCACACTGCGGGGCAAGTGCAAACGCACCTTTAAGCCATGTAACATCAGCCATTTAAAAAAAAAATCATCTCAAAAATGGTTCAGCATTATATTAGAATGGTCAGAATGGGTATCCAAAGTGTTGTATCTGAAGCGGATATTCAAAATTCCGCATTGCCTTAGTAAATGAAGGTATTTTGCTTAAAACAACAGTCAGCAGAAATGGAGTTCCAAAAAGTAATTAATTAATATTGCAGAAAAACAGCAAATATATCAAAAAAAGTTTAAAAAACGTACCGGAACATGTATTAAACTCGTTTTTGTAACGATACACTCACGCATCTTTGAATAAGTTTAGAAAAAGCAGAGCGTTTGCACTTGCCCTCATAAACAAGGCAAAGGGCAAACTTAGAAGTTTTTTCGCATAAGTGACGTTGCTTTTTACCAACATTTTTCATTTTTTCACTTTCAATGGGAATTTGTTGAGAACCATTTTAGTGATGCAGCTAACAATAATTGATAATTTTTAAAGATATGCATGTTTTTTTAGGGCACGAGAAAGTTGAACTATGGTGAAAACCGTTTGAACTTGCCCCGGTGTGCCTTATCTCTTTTGTTTCTCAACTGAATTTATAGTTTTGGAAATATAACTCAAATATGCTTCTCAGACATTATTCAGCTACAACACTTCAGTTTTCCGTTATACTAAGTCTAAGAAAAAATTCCAAACAAACATTCTTTGGAAAAAGGAATATAGATCAGGTATGGATGATCAATCGCCCCCCCAAAGCGGGAAAACATTATTACAAAATACACGAAAACGCTCGAAAAAAATACACGAAAACGCTTTAGAACTTTTCCTAGCCGATATAAAGTCTGTTTCACATAGAATCCGGTCAGATAAAATATGTAGATCATTTCTCCGCAAAGAAATAACGTACAATAAAAGTAAAAATGTCATTTTGTAGGGTTTTTATTGCACTTTATGGAAAAACATACATAAACATCATTCGTCAGCTTTCGGATGAATTTTCGAACTTTTTTTGTGATACCACCCATCATTTTCTGCACAGTACTGCTGGTAACCTCATTCGCCATCTTGTTCCACCACTTTTCCATTTGAGCGGGTTTTTTCATGGTTCTGCCACATTTCTTCAGTTTGCCCATAACTATTGCCCAATATTTCTCGATTGGACGAAACAGTTTGATGGATTGATACTTTTTTCAACAAAATCGATCGATCGTCAAACGACATTTTGACGTAAGTTTCGTCGTCCATCAAAATGCATCCGTTGTACTTGGTCAACACTTTCTCGTACAACTTCCTTGCCCTTGTTTTGGCAACCAGGTTTTATTTCAGCGTCCTGTTGGGGTGTTTGCTTGCATGATACTACCGCAAGCGGGCAAGCCTTCTCGCAAACAAATTCGTCGAGCTGTACTGTGGTTCGTCTTGAACTTTTTCGCCAAATCACGCAAGGAGATTCCAGGATCATTGTGAACCGATCGAATTATCTTTGCTCGCAGCTTCCGGTCATATGTTCCACTTTTACGCCTGGTTTGTTTTGCTCGATCCACCGTAAGGGTCTCCCGGTAACGTTGCAGCACCGAATTAACAGTCCATTTTGGATATTTCAGGAATTTCGCGATCTTTACCCCTGACCACGTCGGTTTCTCTACGTCAGTGTGCAGAATTTTCTCTCGCCTTTCGCGTTCCATCGTCGATAACTTTTGACTGACTGCTTCAATCTTGATGAAATTTTCACCACTAAGTAAACAAACCATCCGGATCAAAACACTGTCAATAGGTTCGCGATGTGACAACTGGGGGCGCTGCAGTAAATGAAAGTCGCCTCTTTCTTATAGACACTATAATTTCATATAGTCTGGCAAAGAGAATGACGGGAGCCAATCGAACTGTCATTCGCGGGAGCCAATCGAGCAAACTTTCTAAATATTGGAAAATCATGGTTGAAGTATTGTGAATCACAAAGCTTTTCTGGCATTTTGTTAACATAAACTAAAGTTATTTAGCATAATTTTCACTATTTTTTCACCTATAAAGCATAATATATTTTTCAAAAGCAATTTCTAGTTGAATTGATCAAAACTGCATGGTATTAAACGAATTTGAGAAACTATTTTTTATTTTGCAACTGAAGTGAGTTATGAAGAGCTTGAACATTATCGTTGAATGCTCGATTGGCTCCGCGCGAATGACAGTTCGATTGGCTCCCGTCATTCTTTTTGCCAGACTATATGAAATTATAGTGTCTATACTCTTTCTATGTGAAACAGACTTTACACTTGACTTTTAAAAATGTTCCACTTAGAAGGAATGTTTATCGAACAAAAGTTACGTTCCATTGGGGTAGCCGCATGGGCCAAGGATTTCTAACGCTACCAAAATAATAATTTTTGGAAAAATAAGTCCTTTGGCAGCATCCATTAATTACGTAACGCAAAAATGCACTTTCTTGACCCCCTCCCCCGTATGTCACAAATAGTAACGCTGCGATGCACCCCCCTCTAAAAATTTCGTAATGCTGATAAATACCCCCTTCTCATATTTTTTTTTAATTTTTTGGTTTAAAGGTTAAGAAAAAGCAAAAGACATACAACAAAATAAATTAAGTTAATATTTGTGCAGATCGCTTCTTAAAACTAATTATTAGCTTCGTTCAATCGTAAGTAGAAATTGGTTTCTACTGGTTTCTGTCAACTGGTAGTTGTTCAATGAGCCAATGTTTTGGTCGAAACTAGTCAGGTCGTTGTTCAATGAAGCAAGTTGAAACTAGGCCCGGTTGCCCGGATTGCCTTGAAATAAGACCGGATTTTGCTTGGATTTATTCAATATATTTGGCAAATCAAACGAAAAAAAAAAACAAATTGTGTTGTAATTTTTTTTTAAATTTTTGAGCAAGTTTTGCAAAAACATTCATGGAAGATTTTTAAGAAGCCTCAACAACGATTTAAAATCTGTCGATGAGTTTTGAAGAAAGCATTTATGTTGATTCATTTCTTTCTTGATTTTTGTTGAGTAGTGTCTGGGTTTTGACAAAATTTGCCCGGATATTACCGTCAATTTTGAAATCAAATGCCCGGATTTTACCAGGTTTTTTTTATATAAAACTGCCATGATTTGTCCGGCCCGGATACGTGCTGAAAAATTCTGGCATCCTTACTCTAAGCGTACATCTTTCGCAGATATAATGGCTAGCATCTTACAAATGCTGAAACCACCAACCCACAGAAAGTGTACTATGTAGGCCGTGACCGGGATTTGATCTCATGCCCTCTGGCTTAGAAGACTTGAAGGCTATCCTCTAAGCCACGGACTGCGGCTTTGAAGCCGTTGAAGCTAACAAATTTGACAAATTTGGTTTTCCCCTTCAAACATGGGATGACATGAAAATAGCTGCAATTAAAACAGAATTTTTTGAAGAAAACAAAACCTTACGTAACGATGAGCATACCTCCCCCTCCCCTATGTCACAATTCGTAACGCTCGAGCTTACTCCCTTCCCCCTAGGAGCGTTACGTAATAAATGGATGCCACCTTTTCTAGTTTTCTCATGTTTTTCTTGAGTGTGGGTTTTGACAACTGCTAGAACAATCGAACAGTGGCCATTTGTATGAATAAATAAATTTACATAATTTGAAACACTCTGCTTAAAAAAAGTACAAATAATGATTTGCTTTGATTTTATGCTTATTTAAGTAAACACCTTCTAAAGGCGGTTTTTTAGGGTTAATAAAATTCAATTTATAATTATTTTTTTCTCATGAAGTAACAAATACACGACATTATTGCGACACATTCAACAGAGAGTACACTGAAAATCAAAAATGCCCAAATTTGGGAACTCCCACTCCCCAAACCTGAGTTTAATATTGACAAACCCAGTTTGTGAAAAAGTCACAGCTTGTAAATATGCCAAACTTGCCCTTCAAGCGAATAACTGATTTTTAAGGGGATTTTTGATGTTGGGAAATCTGATTCTACTACCTTCATTGTAGCAGATTTAGGTTTGGGGGGTAAGTTCAAAACGAAGAACTGTTTTGTTAGGGAATAATTTTTATTCCTGCCTCATTCGTAGATAATCTCACATATACGTTGATGTAGCTATCAATCCTAACAACTCTTCGGTGGTTGAGCGGTTAGCATCTTGAGATGGTAATAGCATTGCTACTGCAGGTATGGGTTTGATTCCCGTACCTGCCATATTTTTTTTTTATTTTGGTTTCTATTTTACTAAGGTATCAGATTTTGGGGGATGAGTTTTCTTAAAAGAGCTCAGCTTTGGACTAGCCGTTTGTAGAGAGGGAATTTCATTCAGGTCGGTGGGGAAAGTTCTCAAGTTTGGGTATTTTCGAGGTTCAGTGTTACTTTTTTACCATTGGGTAATAATCAACAAAATTTTACATACTTTCTCATTGATGTGTATTGTTTACATGCTGTCAAAATCGAAGTCGTGTTTTTCGATTCAACGAAAATAGAGGTGAACCAACGCGAGTCGAGAGAACAAATTCTATCCAAAGATCTGGAATTTCCTGACCTGTCGCACCGGCATGCCGCGGCAGTTGAAAAATGTTGAAAATTCACCATTCAACCGTCTTTAGAGTGTTGAAGCGGTCCCAGGAGCGATTGGCGCTGGACCACGGTAAAGGAACAGGAAGAAAACCGGGACCGGAGAACAAAAAGACGGAGGGAAAGGTGAAGCGGATGATTAAAGCAAATCCCAACGTCTCAAGCCGTGGCTAAAAAGATCGGCATGTCGCAGAGCTTCGTCCAGAATGCAAAGAAGAGAGCTGGACTACATACATCCAAGGTACAGAACTTCCCAAACTGCGATGAGCGGCAACAATCGACGGCTTAAACTCGGGTACGGAAGCTCTACGAGAAGATGCTGACGAAATATGGTTGTTGTGTGATGGACGACGAAACGTATATAAAAGCCGATTTTAAGTTAATTTCGGGGTTGGTGTTTGTTACCGGCACGAGCAAGTTCAATTTAAGAAGAAGAAAAAGTCGAAGTTCGCCTCCAAATATCTCGTTTGGCAGGCCATCTGCTCTTGCGGACTGAGGAGTGAGCCTTTCGTGACAAAGGGCACAGTAAATGGAGAGATCTACAAATCTGAGTGCCTCAAGAAGCGCTTTTTGCCGTTCTTGCAGCAGCACGACGAAGCTCCGCTTTTCTGGTCAGATTTGGCATCATGCCACTATTCTAAAAGTGTCCTGGAGTGGTATAAGGTCAATTCTGTCTATTTTGTTTTGACATGAACCCGCCAAACTGTCCGGTGCTGCGCTCGGTGGAGCAATACTGGGCAATCATGAAGCGGGAACTTCGGAAGAGCAAGACGACAGTCAAAGACGAGAAAGAGATGTTAAGAAAATAGGAAAAAAAAAGAAACTGGTACCGGATGAACCTGTATGGACTTTGATGGAGAGCATCAAGCGAAAATGCGTTCAATTTTACACTCAAGGCTCAAGGCATCGATTAACTTTGATTTGACTTTGATTTTTGAAGTAAATATTTATATGAATAAAACTACCCTAAAAATTATATTTTTGGTGTTGCAATAATTTCGTGTTCGCGCTTTATAGCTCCTAACTTAAGCTTTCTTGGACACTAAGTGAAATTCATAGCATGATATACTTCCATAGCTGATCTACTGTCTTTTTTCCAAAGCATGTCTTCCGATTTTTCTTTATCAGACTTTGAATAACGGAAAACTGAAGTGTTATAGCTGAATATTGTCTTAGAAATACATTTGAGTTACATTACGAGGTTTCAAAAACTATAAATTTTGTAACAATCGGTTGAGGAACAAGATAAATATATTGGTTTTACTCAGGAATGTCAAATTGATACTCCAGGGACTGTAACGAATAAAAATTTCAGGGACGGATACGGGTTCTGTTGGCCATCGCTATTCGTGACTCGGAAGATTTGTTCGAAGTGCTCAGTCCATCGTTTGAGCTGATCTGTTCTGTCTGTCAACAGCTGACCTGCTCAGTCTTTCAACGGTTTTTGCGCCACTAAGGCGACAAGATATGTCATAAAGTAATCGGATATCTCCATTGGCGACGGCTCTTGCCCCCTCTATGGGTAGGGATTTCGATCCTCCAAATAGGATGAATAAACCCAAGAGGCTTAAAATCGCAAATAAAATAACAAAAACAAACATCACTTTGATCCACATTTTAGATTTAGATTTACAAGTAGAAACAGAATTAAATGATATCTTTTTTTCCAACATCCAGATCGTGGCCATCCTGCTGGTGACGGTCGGCATGGCCATCGGAACCATTTTCGGCGACTTCGAAGTGTTCATCGATGCGCACTTCTTCTCGCCGGCCCACCTGATGGTAGCCATCGGATTCATCATGATGATCGTGTCGGTCTTCGGCTGCTTCGGTGCCTTCCGGGAGAGTACGGCTATGATCAATATTGTAAGTTTTTGGGTGTATATATCTTAGTTAAGGTATCTTAACCGTGGATCTTTCTTATTTCACAGTACGGTGTTATGTTGGCAGTGCTGTTCATTCTGGAAATTGCCGCAGCCATATCGGCATTCGCCCTCCGGGGACAGGTCGGCGAGATGGTTCGGCGTACGATTGGAGAGTCCATGGCCAAATACGAAAAAGATGTGTACGTTTCCGACTCGGTCGATTTCATGCAGCGTGTGCTGGAATGCTGTGGAGTCGATGGTCATAGCGATTGGAAGAATTTCCTGAACACCACAGAGTTGGAAGTGCCTCCGTCCTGTTGCCAGCACAATAGAAATGACGAGTGTGCTCCGTTCGAAGATGGCTGCTACTATCGGCTGGGATGGGTTGTGGCTCAGAGTGCGGCCCTGATAGCGACCGGTGCAACTACCGTGGCCTTCGTGCAGATTCTGGGCAGCATTTGTGCCTTCATGTTGGCCCGCACCATCCGGCGAACCAAATCACTGCGGCAAGCCCGCCGTTGGCAGCTGCAGCAAAGCCTGGGAATCATGACCAAACCGCATAACCCGGAATACACCCAGATGGAGAAAACGCCAACTGCGGCTGGTGGCGATACGGAGCTGTATCTTCCAAACAGCCCAAGTGTTAACTGAAGGCTACATACTTGTGCACAACATTGACGTGTGTTAACAGATCATCACCGGTGATTTAATTTAAGGATTAATTTAAGGATTAATGGCATTTCGGTGAAGTATTAAATGCATATAGAAAGAATATCAAACAAAAGTAATGAACATTATAGACCAGTGGTTTTCAAACTTTATTCACTCGCCGCCCCCTTTTGATAAATTTTCGAGCTCAACGCCCCCCTGGCCAAATTTTTGGATAATCTTAAAATAATGGTAATCTGGATCGTTGAAAAACCATTAGCTTTTGGCTTTATGTTGTTGTAAGGCTTAACACAAAATTCGATCAAATCTATATGAGGCCCTCAGAGCCAAAGGACTACCTAGTCCATAGGGTATTGTAAGTGTAAAAATAGTCCATTTTAATTTTATAATGTCAAACGATTCTTCATATTTCAAACCAAATTTCGTGGTTTTTCAGAATTGCAGAATTTTATTTACATACTATTTCGTCCGAGAAAAAAATGCAAATTTTCAAAAAAATATATGAAAAACGTTCAAACATAAAAACTTAAAAGCGAGTTTTCTCGATAAAGCTTTTATTCACTTATATCCTTTTGGCGTCAAGGGCCTCATTTTGCTTCAAACCTCCAGCAAACACTATAATCTATTTAAAATTTGCTAAACAATCACTGATTTTTTAGTTTGTTTTGATATGAAATCATGTATGTATCTTAAATATTGGTAAACAAAATTCTATATTCACGATTCATTTGCATTATTGAATACAATTACTGTTCAGCCGGTGATTGCACCGTAAAAATAGTATTATTTCTTGATATTAGAATTTGAGTCCTGACGAATTTAATTGAATTCAATCGTGTTCAAATCTACGTTGTTTCGTGATTTGTGAAAATGTGAATTACGACCTCACCGCCCCCTGAGCCCTTCAAACGCCCCCCAAATTTCAAAATTGAGCTCACCGCCCCCCTGGAAGCCCTCAACGCCCCCAAGGGGGCGGTAGGGACCACTTTGAAAACCACTGTTATAGACGGATAGATTCGATAAGGAAGCATGATAGGTGTCGAAAATGAGCCAAGAGCGTGTTATCGGAAAACTTCATGCCGTACAAGACCGTATTATTGTCTAGAAGAAGCTAACTCGGAGGACAAAAAGGAATGTACGGCCGATCGGAGTACGAAACACGTGCATCAATCCATCCATGTATCATTGTATAGATAGATCAATACAAGCTCCCTATCGATTTTGCTCCATCTAGACAATTAAACAGTGCGCGAAAAATGGTCTTGGCTCATTTTCAAAACCTTTCATGCATCCTAAAATAATCTATCAGGCTTAAATTTTCATTACTTTCATTTGAAATTCTTCCTATTAGAATTTAATACTTCAGCGAAATGCCATTAATTATTAAATTAACCATTAAATTGTGTATTAATGTGCCTTAGCTTGATGTGATTTACGAAAACATTAAATATGGATCTAAATATATACACTAATCACAATATCTTTGATTTAAACAATATTGTGCTTTGAGTGAATGTTCCGAAATTAACTCTTTTTCACTGAGCCATGCATAACTGCATTCAGAGGCAGAAAAATCGTAGCAGTTAATTTTTCTTTCTCCTTCCAAAGCATACAAACAATTATGCATGACAATGACGCATCTATATTTGAAATACTCCTGAAAAAAACAAGCTATGGCAGGGAAGGACGCAGACTATCAGTATTGGCGATTTGCAGCTCGAAACGACTCTCAGAAGGCTCTGCTATCAAAAGGGTGATATTATGGATTGAAACGTCTAGACACATAGTATTTTTCCAAAACAAACGGGAAAATTCCAAAAGTTCGGTGTTAAGAGAAAAATTTCTTTCCTACTTTTAAAAGCCGGATATTATTCAATATATGTTATGTTCAAGGTTGCGGAAAACTGTGTTGTTCCAAATTGCAACAGCGAGGAAAACTTACGCGGAATCATAATTTTTTCAGTCCAGAGCATAAAACAGTTTTTTTTTAGAATTAATTACTCGTAAGATAATATACTACAACATTTATTATTTGAAAAAAATCAACATTTTTCGGTCACATCTTAGATCCGCGCCGAATCTCGAAGAGTTTTTTCTGCACAAAAAATGAAACACAACAGTAACAAGCATTTGGATAACAAGAGCAAAAAGAGGTTTGCGTTTGTGGACGAAAGAGGGAAATAAATTGGGAAGCACCGAAAGCCAATTGGCGAAATTTAAGAAAGTGCATCAAATTATCATCTATTAGAATATCACTTTTGATTTTGATGCATCACAGATATATAGTAAGATCATGAACTTTATTCCTTCACAAAAGAAGAATCATCCTGCAAAACGATCATAACAATGGAATGATTAAATTTAACAAACACGAGTTTAAGATGTTTAAATTTTGACTAAGCGATGTAGATATTTGACAAAATTATTTAATCCAAAATTTAAAAAAAAATATTCTAGAAATAAAAATCGAAATCCTTGTCCACACATCACTGAATAAATAAAATTCAAAAAATTTCAATTTAAAAAAAATCGTTGCCGGGGAAATCGAATACAAAAATGAAATAAATATAAAGCAACAAATCCAAAAAAAGAAATTATACAAAATTAGCTTTTCCAGAGAAGGAAACTACGTTTTTGGTAAGAAGCTTATAGTTTCTGTTTTATCTTTTCTTATAACTTCCATTGCGACAAAAATCTGAAAAATAAAATTTTTAATCATATGATGTGATGATTCGTAAATGCAATATAGAGAAAATCGTTTTGAAAACAAGCATTTTACTGTAATATTCTTCCATCCATCGGAGATTGAGCTGAAACGTCCAAGAAGGACCATTTGCAATTATAAGGTTTCAGCAACAGTAAAATTGAACATTTGAACTCAAATTTATCACAATATGGTCGAAAAGAATCCTCAAAAAGATATAAAACATTTACCTACAAAACACTATTCCTATCAGCTGATAGAATTTGGTTGAGAAAATCACAAAAAACTAGGTTTGCTTATGTAAAAAGTATTACAATAAATATAATTCAATCTTTTTTTTATAATATCTTTATTTGAAACGGCTCATACCGTTTAGTTTTAAGGAGCCAAATCCGTTTTTAGATTTTTTTTTCCAATGGTCTACTTAGTTTAACACTTTTTCAGAAGAAAGAAGAATGATAGGAATGCGAAATATGAAAATAAAAAGAATTATAGACGAAGATCGATAGCTTTTAGTTTAGAAAAAGGTAGATTTCGAACATGTAGTCCAAATCTAGCACAGCTAGTACATTACTCACTGGAACATTAGGTGGTTTTCTTCGGGCCCGAAGGGAGTCTATAAAATTCGTCCTGGCGACAAGATGGACCTCACACGACCAAACAATATGCTCGATGTCATGGTTACCTTGGCCGCAACTACACAAATTGCTGCCAGCAATATCAAAACGATAGAGTACCGCGTTTAAGAAATAATGATTGGACATGAGACGGGAAAATATACGAATAAAATCCCGACTCAGATCCAACCTAATTCAATCTTTGTTACTGACCGAATATTGGCAGTTACCAGAAAAATTTGAATTCAAAAAACAATTTGAATTTAGGTACCGCCATGTAAAATAACAGCTATCATCACTCTTTTGTTAGTTCTGTAACTGAAATCTAGTTAGCGCTGAATGTCAAATAGTTTTGCTGCAAATCGCCAATTCAATTTGAGCGTCTCGATTGTCTTCCTCGATGATTTTCAACCTACTGAAATCACAACAACTGATGTGTATCAAACATCAAACATCAAACAAACATGATCGACAATGATGCTACGCTAAATGTTTGTGAATCAGTCAGTGAGCAATGCTCAGAATGTATCAAGAAGTATGTCGATCTGATTGACCACGCTACGATTAGCAAAGGAAGTACGCGATGCCCCTCGGTTGATTTTTTTGTATCTAGTTAGTGTTAATTTTTAAACATTGTAAAACTTTAACCCCAACATTGCTCTGAGTAATGCAATTTTTGAAAAAAGAAAAAAAGTACTTAAGTCCAAATATTGTCGCTGAATCCCCAAACCGGAGTTTTTGACTAAATCAGCGACGGATAGACATCACACGACATTTCCTGTTGACAGACATCAAGACATTTTTTTATCGTCGCTGGTTGGCAAGGCTGCCAATCACCAATTGGCACTGCCAATGCCAATTTCATCTACATTCATAATATCTCGGACTGCAATATATCAATTTGAAATCCCTTTTTTGCATATTGAGGGTGAATAAATTTGTTATCGATCATTTCTTATCATAATTTTTGCGTAGGTATAATAAACAGATTTTTTTTTATATTTGTGAATTTATGATCGAAAAAACGAACTTTTTTCGAAAGATTTTTTTATAATGATTTGTCAAATTATTTATTGCATTGAAGAAAATTGGAAGATATGAAACTTTGCTTTAATTTTCGTACTTAGCTTGACAACACAAATAGTCAAAGATCATGATATCACCTCCGTAAGTAAGAGTTATCTGTGATTACCAATTGAAAATATCCAGAGTAAAAGAGACATCAACGAGTGTATGCGAGAGAAGATCTTAACCCTCATCTGTCCCAGAAATTTGTACCCGTTACAGTCCCTGCAGTGTCAATTTGACACTCCTGGCTGAAACCGATATATCTATGTGGTTTCTCAACCGATTTTTACAAAATTTATAGTTTTAAAAACCTCAGACAATATTCAGCTGCAACACTTCAGTTTTCCGTTATTCAAAGTCTAAGAAAAAAAAATACGAAAAGAATGCTTCGGAAAAAACACTGTAGATCAGCTTCGGAGTGGTCAAAAAAAAACAGTATATATTAATGTCCAAGAAAGCTGAAGTTAGGAGTATTATGTTACACATAAGGATATATTTTTTTGAAATTTTCATCATGACAACAAAAAATGTAAAAAAGTTATATCAAAACCTTTTTTCAATCAATGAACCGTCAAAATTGTTTAATTAAGTCACACCAGATAAATTTTGAGAAGAGGATTGGCACACACGTTATTTGGCACAATTTTGCATTTTTGAATTTACAAAATACAAAACACAGAATTTTTGACGAATTTTCAAAGGTAAATTTTTTTTAAGCGTTTTGTCAATTTTTAAAAACGAACACACTCATACAGGATCTCAATGAAATCTGATGTTCCCTTCATCTGATGTATGCCGTGACCGAGATTCGATCTCATGCCTGCAGGCTTAGAAGACTTCAAGGCTATCCTCTACGCCACAAACTGCGGCTTTTTATATATTTTTTTGCAATTTTTTTGATTTTCTAATATTTAAATTCAACTTTGCACTAGAATTTGAGTATATTAACGCAAGATTTTTATTTTTATTTTCACCAAAAAGCCAATTTTATACGGATTTTAGTGGTGCAATTACATGTATTTTCTTTTCCCATTAGAATATCTTATGAAAAACAACAATCCCTTATTGAATGCGGTGTTCATCCTCAGAGTTCGATTCAATCATAAGATTATCTTATGAATTTCATTATTTTTTCTTATAGCGCAACTTAGTAAGAGAATCTTATGGCATAATTAATAGAATTTTTCTGAGTGTAGCGCTTCGATACTTTACAAAAGTATGATAAATAAAAATGTGACATACTTTCTGAAAATTATTAATCAGATAAGCCAAATAAGAAAGGGAGAGCATCAATTTTGTACAATGAGAATGGCTGCTAATCCCAAGCACCATTCTTTTGGACTTTGTGCAAAATTGATGACCTCGATTAATCACGGAGTAGCAACCATTGGCGACGTGGAACTTGTTCTGCTTAGCCAAGCCAGTGATCATGGAATTCATAATGTATAGTTTGAAATCAAATGTAAAAGATACTTAATTCCTCTAAAATCGATTTAAAAAAAACTGTATTAACTGTAATTAAGAATTTCGAGGTTAATGATTTAAGGTGGATATGAGTAGTCAAACAAGCTTAGCTAAGCTAGCTAAGCTAAAACAAAGCTCTATCTATTGAAATAAAAAAGCTAGAATTTTCATTTTTTTTATAGTGCTTTCAAGTTATGAAGCATGTTTTAAGAAGCAAATGATCTGAAGACACTTAAGAGATAAGACAAAAAACAGAGGCGCTACGAAAAAAGTTCCACTTTTAGCCCTTTTGGACCACTGTGTATCGGCGTGAAAAACTTATCTCACATTAAAAAAAAAAAAAGTTGAAAATTTTTACATCAAAAACAAGAGTTTAAGTTTCAAATAAACAAAATTTTAAAAAAAGTTTAAAATTTTGAATTTCGTAAAAATTGTGAATCAATCCTGGGCATTTTTCTTCGATATCTGGGCAACCGAACAAGATCGGGCATTTCCCAATTTTTTCTTTGAAAATCTGGGCAAGCTCGGTTAAAACCGGGCAATCTGGAATGCGAATGAGGCATCTATTTTCAGATACATTAAAATTATCGTTTTCAATTCAATCAATATGATAGGATTGAGGAGAATTTTCCTATATTTTTATGTTGTTACGCGTCTTAGTTGTAAATATTTTTCGAGATGGTTGATGATTTTTTCTACGATTTTGGAACTAATAAATTTCCATAAAGCAGAAAAAAAGTTATTACGAGTGCCTAAAAAATAAAATTTGATGAGAGTTACGTTGTTTGATAACAATACAGAGGCTGTCCAAAAACTACCTTTTTGTAAATGATAAACTTTAATTTCCTGTTAGCTACAGCTCAACTTCTGTTGCTCGCGAGCCGCAGGTTGCCGACCTATGGTCTAGGGCCTAGGGGCTTGTCCCTAGCTTTGGGTAAACCTAGAAATATAAGGCCTTCCTAGGGATTTGAATAAACCTAGAAACTCGGTAAATTGAACAAAAAAAAATACATTTTAATTTTTGGCAACATTTTAAGTTGCCTTAAGAGTGTTTATATTTTTATGCCAAACGGTCATTATGCAAAACGGACATAATGCCAAACGGCCATCATGCCAAATGACCATTATGCTTAATAACCATTATGCCAAACGACTTTTATGCAAAACGGCGTTATGCCAAACGTCTTTATGCCAAATGACTTTAGGCCAAACGGCGTAGGACCGTGTAAGTGTGCCAAATTGCCAGGTGAAGAAAATTTGTCAATAATTACCCCACTTAGCCCTACTATGTATCAGGTTTCTGGTCTCAGGAATTAGGTTTTCAGTCTCAGTTTTTAGATCTCATGTCTCAAGTCTCAGCTTTTAGGTCATGTCCCAGGTCTAGAGCTTCATGTCACAGATCTCAAATTTCAAGTGTTTAGTCTTCAGTTCTTAGATCTTCGTTTTCAAGTCTCAGATTTCAAATTTCATGTCCGAAGTCTCAATTCTCAGAACTCATGTAATGTCTTATGGCTCAAATCTCAGATCTTATCTCTAGCATCAGTACTAACCCTACTCCTAACTTAAGCATGCGTAGGAGTATTTTCATTGAAAAAGTCTTTCCAATTTTTAAGATAAAACTGTGTCAAATCACTGAGTAAATTTTAATCCCATTTGAAACATTTGCGGAGAAAATAATCGGAAAGAAATTATGCTCTCCAACACAGATTTTGGTTAATAATCTTAAGGCTGTGATATGAAATCAGGAAACAATTGACAATCCAAAAAAAACATTTTTTTAAATACACATAACATAAAAGAGAACATAAAACTAACTTACCTAAGGATTATCCTCATCGGAACCTAACTCGAAACTGTGTTTGATAATAGTCGCCCAGTCGTCACTTTCGCCTTGCTTCGGCGGTCGCTTACTGACTGCAGCAGGTTTATCACTACTTTTAACAATCTCTGCAGGTCGAATACTCTTTTTCACAACTGCTGAAGGTTGAATACTCCTTTTTACAACTGCTGCGGGTTGACTACTCATTTTCACAGTTGCTGCAGATTGAACACTCCTTTTTACAACTTCTGAGGGTTGAATACTACTTTCAACTACTGCTTCCTTTTGTTGATGACTCGATTGTGGTAACGGATAGATATTTTTCAACGCAACAACTGTTGGAGCAGCAACGAAAACCTGATTTTCGTTACTTATGTCCAGCCTGTCTAGCTCAACATCACCCTCATCAGAGGAGAATCCTTCATCTGCGATAGCATTTCCATCGTTATCGTATAGGAAGCCGAATTCCCCTTTCTCTAGAATGTATTCGTAGTCATCATCATTTTCGTAATCGTCATCGAATTTACTGGAAACGAATCATGAAGCAATTATATATATCAGCAGCAACACGAGAAAAGGGTCTATGTTCATTTATGACGTTTCGAGAAAAACGCGTTTGAAAATTTTGCAATCTTTTTTAAATCGCTAATTAAAATTCACGAGGAATCTCCCAAGTCTTTATGGTCAAAACGGTGCGAAGGATCATTTTAAATATGTTTTTATCGATACGACGGTGTTATCATGAAAAAATAGCCCGCAATTGTTTATAGACCCTAGCTGGAGTATGAAATTCGTCTAAATGTTTTATACACCCTTCGCTTTGTACTGTATGTCTTATGTTTGTGAGTGAGATGGAGATAAAATTTCCCCTATTTTTTGACAAAGGCTTATGGTTCTCGCTATAGGAGTGAGTGAATAGCTTCCGCATTCTTCCCCTTTTAATGTTTTGCATCTAGACCGTTTGCTTTGTTGTGGAGTAAAGGGTGTATTAAACAATCTGTGTGAGGATAATGTCATTTTATGGCTCCAAATTTTTTTAGATCCTTTACTAAAACTGCATTATAAATCTTACGAAAACTGAAAAACTAAAAACGGTCTTTGTGTTAAGTAGAGCTTATATTGGGCTATTAGAATCCACTGAAAACCGGTTTTGTTTACTTTGTCTTTTATACCCTTTTCACATGTTGCTGCTGATATGAATGTAGTTAATTATGCATTTTTCTTACCTTTTGATGTGCAACGACGGGATCCAGTCGCGGTTCTCGGAATCCGAAAAGCTAGCCGGCTGGCCACTGTGAAAGTGTCGGGAACAGACCCGGTCGTACTGTTTGGCCGGCCGATTCAAACGACAAACCTTCATCCAAAGCGAATGTCTTCTCAGGATCATCAGGTTCGTCACCGGATTCTTGGACAACCGCTCCTTGGACGGTATCCGAAACAGGCGATACTTTGGTGCGGAACTGTCACAGTCCGGAACACAGCACCGGAGAACCATTCTGGGGACTGCGAATCACAAAAAAGAATTTTTGGTCAAATCAATCGAAATATTAAACTCGCGTTCAAAATATTATTGTTTATACACTCTTAAACAGGAGGAGTAAAACGTGACAGTTCAACTTGACGTCGAATGAGATTGTTTATCAACAAACTTTCGAGGTGTCCCTCCGGGGGATATTTTTCGTTTTTCTCATGGATAATTTTGAATTTTGTTATTTAGATTTACCACTTACCATGTAATTCACCTGATTCACCCTCTGGAAGCTCTGGAATTTCTGGAGGTGCTTTGAGGCTGGGTAAAGCTGAAATTTAAAGATTTTATTAGCTTTTTCATACCTAGCTGAGAACTGGAAAAAACAATTAAAATCACCCTTTAAAGCAAGACGCCTGACCGTTTTTGCACCGACAACATTCTGCCTGAGTTGTGATAAATCGTCATAACAATCTGCCGCGAAGTGTTCTGAACAGATCCCTAGATATTTTCTGGGTCTCCATTCAGTCGCACGGCCACAAAATCTGACCCACGCATCGAACTGCTCTTTGTTCGAGGGAAACTTATGATACACGATATTTTTGTTGTCCTTAGTAACTGTAAACTTATTCAAACAACCTTTAACGGCACAGAAATATGCCATTCTATTGCAGTTTCGCGATTTATTCGAAAACCCGATAAAATCCCCAATCGAAATCGGAGAAAACAAACAATAAAAAAAAACTTGCTGTTTATTATTGTTCGAACACGATTAAACATGAAGCTCTTCTTTGATTGAAAAATAACGAAATTTGGAAGATTTCCATACATATAACATTAATTTATCTACAACAAATTCTCGAGAATCTGATTAACAAAACATGGTAAATGTCTTTTAATTTACTTGCATTATTTGTAAGCAGATGTTGTAAATACGTTTCCCCGTAAACAAAAATCTTTCCGCATCGGGTTCAAACCATTTCGACTGGCGCTGTAACTGACATTTGCGTGGCATGCGCGTATGCTGACTTCAACCCTGTGCCGACCAACTGCAGAAAAATAGCAAAAACAACAAACGCAGTATCCTTCCGGGGTAAACATTTCCAGCGTTTCGTTTCCTGTTGCCGTCGGTTTTGTTCGATTGTCGGAATCCGGTTAGTCACTTGGTGCCAAAACCGCTCCCAAGTTAGGTCGTTGTCGCCGTCGTCGTCGGGAAATAGTCGCGAAGTCATTTCCCTACGTTTTGTCGAGTAAGCATAAAATTGAAGGTGCCAAGCTGTGTAATTCGCGTTTCTAGGCGTTGTGTTGTTTGTTGGGCGATTGTTTATCGGTGCTGTCCAGTTGTTGAGTCGATTGCCGAAGGTCCACTCCCACATCCAGAATGGCCGAGATGAAGGCGGATATCGAAAGCGACGCCGAGCAGAACTACTCGATGAACGTTGATCCCAAGAATATGCAGGAATTGACCATCTATGTGAGTATTCCGGGTGATTCTATAATAACTTAAGGTTTTAGGTGGAGCTTTTTTTTAACATGTTTCCGTCCGGATTGGGGGCGTTTCTCAAGAATTGATGCTTTTGCATTATTGATCAAACTGAGTCCCCTATCTGGAAGATTCTTTCAAAAAAGCTTCTTTTCCTCAAACAACGAAACATGACTAACAACGTATGTTTTACAGAAACCAGAATCATAATTGAATCAATTCAACAAGCTTCAAAAGATTTTGAATTGCTTCAAACTTTCCTTTGAAGTTGTCAGTACGTTTTAGGTTATTATACTTGTAGTATCCAAGAAAAGGATCTGCTAACTAAACCGTTAGCTCTTGCTGATAGTTTGAAGAAGAATGTTTTGTTGTTGTTCCCTATAACATCGAGTGTTGCTTTGATGAACAAAATGAAAACTAGACAACCTTTGAATAAGTGGCGATACTACATTTACTTCCCTTTTTTTTTGACTATCATTTATTACTGTCAGTCGTTCAACGATTTTCCATAAGAAGAAAAAACTATAACTGGATAACTCGTACTTCCCTCAAATCAAACTGCCTGCACTATCTTCTTTGACATTGTTTTTTTTCTTCATAAATCTATGGTGTAAGATTTTCTCTCTCAAGATCAGCATTACAGATCTCAAAACCTTTCTTCTTCTCAAGTTATCCTTCGATTTTCAATTATTACATTATCACCAATTTTCTCATCAATAGATTTGTTATATCATCAAATATTTCATTCCTCATACTTGCAGGGGGTCACATAGATTAAACCCATTCCTAAAATACAATTTCATTTCTTTTTCCTTATTCCGAACATCTATCGCTTATATCAGATTCTTTCACATGTTAAATATACGTACTAATTCACTTCAATTCTTTGGATACTGTACTTCTCAAATCGCTTTCACTCACTTTGTGTTACGAATGCTTTGTGTATTCTCATTTTGCCAAAATCTACAATTTTACTTCATCACTTCACAAAGGTATTCATCATTTGAACCACTCAAAGTTATCTTGAAAAGCCAAAGTTCAACACGCATCATAAATTGGACCACGTGACCACACAACTGCACGTCTCTTATTAGCTGAGCACAACCAACCAAATCAAAGTAGGTAAACTAATTTTGTTTTGTTTTACCTCACTTTTTTTTTACCACTTCCTGTCAGTAACCAATACCATCCAACTTTTCATCATTTTCCTCCTGGGAACTCCATTTCCCATCAATAGGCACTTCATTTATGCAACTTAATACTCATGCACTAGAATGGAATCAGACTTTCATTAAACAGCATTCAAGCTACTGATCCTTGCTACCATTTTCTGCCGTTTTGCAGAATGAAACCAGACTTCAATCTCCGCATTTAAGCGACTGGTTCATATCAACCTGCCTTTCGGCAGAATGGAATCAGACTTCAACTGCGCATTTAAGCGCCTGATCCATTTCTACATCTTTCTAACCTGCCCTTTGGCAGAATGGCATCAGACTTCCAATGTGCATTTAAGCACCTGATCCATTTCTACTACTATTCCTGCATTTTAGCAGAACGCAACCAGACATACAAGTTCGCATTTAAGCGACTGGTTCGTTTCTATTCCTTATTTCTCCTTTCTTGAAATGTTCAAGAATTCAGTACTTATAAATTTTTTTCCCTCTTTAAATTACTCACCAAATGGATTATCCATTTTTCTCCTCGTCGCCAAATGTAGTATCCAAGAAAAGGATCTGCTAACTAAACCGTTAGCTCTTGCTGATAGTTTGAAGAAGAATGTTTTGTTGTTGTTCCCTATAACATCGAGTGTTGCTTTGATGAACAAAATGAAAACTAGACAACCTTTGAATAAGTGGCGATACTACAATACTTTACTTAGCTTTTTCCTTATTGTAATTGTAATTTCCTTATTAATATTTTTTTGGAAAGCTTATTTTTTTTAATTATTTTACTGTCATTCTTCTAGGTATCAAAATCGTTTAATTAAATTTTAAAATCAAGGCATTATGTTTTTTTTGAAAGATTTTGCTTATATCACCTAAGCTTAAAGGGCCTCAGATTGGTCAATAAACATGTCTGGCAGAAAGACAAAATATCAAAATCTTTACTTAAGTATATTCATATTAATCTATGTCCTGGGAGTCAAAATCTAACAGTTCTTTGATTAGGAATACATCCAAAAGCATTGTCCTAATAAACAAATGCACTGCCTTATTCCAGATTCCAGTTTTTTTTTTCAAATATTCAGCTAATAAAAACCTAAAAGCCCTGTAGCACCATGTTGTGTACTCAAATCAAGTCTATGTTGCTGCTTCAATCTTACTGTTTTTATTGACATTTTAAAATATTCTTTTAGCTCGTGTAAATTAGGTCCATTATCAAAAAAATTAATATGTACCGTGGGAGACAATTGAAATACACGTGTGGTTAGGTTAACGTGTGACGGTGGAATCATTTATTTTAGCAATCTTACAACAAGGCACGGATTACTAAGATTATACCATAATTAATTCTACGCCTCCTATACTGCCGCTATTCGCAAGACTGTCTCATATGCATTTTCGTCATTTTTCAGTTTTTCTCAAAAATCGTTCAAATACAGTTAGTTCTTCAATTTATACTTAAGAACTTGAGAACTTTCATAACTTTGTTCTCAACATATATGAAATAAAACCAAGTCATATCTGTCCCATATGAAATATACCCGCAAAGCTGTCCCATATGTCTATTTATACAGAATGCTTCAAAATTGCTCTTCTAATTTACGTTAGTTTTACAAATATTCATATAATGTGTGCGACAAAATAAGCATTCATTGAAATTGCAAAAGTTAGACTAGATAAAACAGTACAGTAAAGTTAAAAATAAAAATCTCCATAATTTTACAAGCTAAGTTTAGCCTAATGGGTAAATTCCATCAAACTTTTCAATTTCGCATGAGGCTTATTGAATTGTTCTTTTTAAAATATGGAAAACAGTCAGCTACAAAGCCATATTTTTTAGGTTTTTGTCATGCTGTTATTTGCTGCTTGGACTTTCATAAAATCTATTAACAAAAATACGCAGTCATATTGAATTGATTTTTCTCATCAAATATTTGCAGCAGCCAAGATACTTTGTTGTTTCTGATTCAGCATAAATTTAATTTGAAGGTATTTCTAGTCTTTTTAAAAAGATAATCGACCGAAAAACTTTCCAAAATATGATGGTACAGGTTGTTTTCTTCATGGAAAGTTGTTATTCATTTTATTTTACTTACTTACTTACTTAATGATCCCGCGCCGATCCTCCGGTGCATAGGGCCGTGGTAAAAGACCTCCACTGTTGACGATCCGGAGCCAGCGTCTTCACCTGGTCCCAGTCAAGATTCTCGTCGACAGTTCGGATTTCAGCGGCTAGGCTTCGCCGCCACGAGTTTCTGGGCCTGCCTCTTCTTCGATGACCTTCTGGATTCCAATCTAGCGCCTCTCTGCAAATCTCGTTTTCATCTTTTCGCAGCGTGTGCCCAATCCATCTCCACTTACGTTCCCGAATCTCGATTTCTAGCGCCCTTTGATGACACCGGCGATGTAGTTCCTCATTCGAGATCCAGTTGCCAGGGCACCAAGCGCGGATGATATTCCGCAGGCAGCGGTTTACAAATACTTGCAGTTTTCGCGTCGTCACTGCATATGTGCACCAAGTTTCGCACCCGTACCCGTTTGAGTTGAAGATTCGGATTTTTGTTCGTAGAGAGATCTGGCGTGACCGCCAGATGTTTCGGAGACTCGCAAATGCGAAACGGGCCTTTCTAATCCGGGTTTGGATGTCTTTCCTGGTACCACCATCAGGCGTTATCTGGCTAACAAGATACTGGAAGCTCTCCACTTTTTCAACCTGTTGTCCAAATACCACGAAAATGGAACGATTTTCTGTGTTGATTCCCATTGACTTGGTCTTTCCGATATTGACTTTGAGACCTGCTGCCTCCGAGCTTTCGGTGAGGTCGTCGAGTTTGCTCTGCATATCCGGTTGTGTTTGGGCAAGCAAAACAATATCGTCTGCCAGGTCAAGGTCCTTCAGCTGCTCCATTATTGAAGGATTCCACGGCAATCCTCGATTCGGTGCACAGTGGATCGATGCTGTCATCCACTCATCCATTACGATGAGAAAAAGCTGCGGTGATCCTTGTATCACTCCAGCAGTTACCAGGATGTGATAGGACTAGACACCGTGGTGCAAGACCTTGCACGAAATTTCCTCGTACTGTGCTTCGCTGAGATTGTTGACTATGGGAGCGATTTTTGCTGTGTCAGGCCGGATACCGTTGCCGTCAAGAATTTGGCCCAATTACTTGACCTATGGCATGTAAAAACTGCACTTCTCGATTCGGACGGTAAACCCGAATTCTTCCAGTCGCTGTAGAAAAGAGAAAAGGTTGCGCTGATGTTCTTCCTCCTTCCTGCCACCCACCAGAATGTCGTCGAGGTACCTAGATGTAGATGCTAGGCCTGCTAGCATGGTCCGCTCCTGCTGAAACGCACCAGGAGCGGACCGGATGCCTGGCGAGAGCCTTGTGTACAAGGTTGCCGAAAAAAATTCTGTGTTTTTCAGAAAAAAAAATCTGACTTTCTGTTATTTTACCCAAAAATTCTGTGATGGTTTTCTGTGATGCTATTTCCATTAATTTCATTGAAAACTCACGATAAATTGGGTCTCTTTTACAATTAAACTGATTAAAATCAATTAAAATTACCAATTCTATGATACTTTACTGAATTACAAAGTTAAAATCTAAATTTCATATTGACCAAAAAATTATAATTTTGGAATTCAAAATTTCAAAATTCTGTGAAATCTGTGAATTTTTCAAAATTCTGTGTTCTGTGACACAGATTCTGTGCTGAAAATTTGCTCAAAATTCTGTGAAATTACAGATTTTTCTGTCATTTTGGCAACCTTGCCACTGAGGCGGCGAGAAATGTCACCAAATATCTCCATTTGCGGCGGCTGTTTCTCCCTCTTCGGCTAGGGAGTTTGTCTAGGCTCTCTTGTCTCGTCTAAAGGTTGATACGGTCAAAATTTGGTCAAGGGAAAACGCATGTAAATCGGTGTAATCGTTTATTTAAAAAATCAAATTAAATTTCTTTTTCAAGTTTAATTAGTATAAAATTCAGGAAAAATATTCAGTTAGGCTTCCGGTTTTCCAAATCCGAATTGCCGGGCCTTACGCTTAACCCCTGCCATCAGATTTTGTACAGCCAGCTTGTCCACCTTCTTCGCCGCAGAAAGCCAGTTTGCCTTGATCTGCTGCTCGTCCTTAGCAGTTTTTTTGGTCTTCTTTAGGTTCCGCTTGACAATAGCCCAGTATTTCTCAATTGGGCGGAGCTCTGGCGTGTTGGGAGGGTTCTTGTCCTTGGGAACCACCTGCATGTTGTTGGCGGCGTACCACTCCATCGCCTTTTAACCGTAATGGCAAGATGCCGAATCCAGCCAAAACAGTACGGAACAACCGTGTTTCTTCAGGAAAGGCAGCAGACGTGTATTCAAACACTCTTTCACGAAAATTTCTTGGCTGATAGTCCCGGAAGCTATGAAAATGCTGCTTTTCAAGCCACAGGTACAGATGACTTGCCAAACCAGATATTTCTTCGCGAATTTTGACAGTTTCATGTGCTTGAAAATATCTGCTACCTTTCCCCTTCCTTTTGCCGTATAAAACTCCTGTAGAGGAAGCTGCTTGTCGTAGTTTTCGTCGTCCATTACCACGCAGTCAAACTTCGTCAGCATCGTCGTGTACAGCCTCCGGGATCGCGCTTTGGCCGTCGTATTTTGTTTATCATCGCGATTTGGAGTTTCTACCTTCTTGTAAGTCGATAGTCCTGCTCGTTTTTTGGCTCGATGCACGGTCGTAGACCCAGCTTATTTGCGGCATCTCGGAGAGAGAGGTTAGGGTTTCGCTTGAAACTACCGGAAACTCTCTTTGTCGTCTCAGCGGCTTCCGGTTTTCGATTTCCCCCCGATCCAGACTTCCTGGCTGTCGACAAACGTGGCCCAAACACTTTAATTACATTTGTAACGGTTGATTTGGCAACTTTTAGCGATTTTGCCAGCTTTGCGTGCGAGTAGCTCGGATTTTCGTGATGCGCGAGCAAAATTATGATACGCTGCTATTCTTCCTTGGATGGCATTTTGACAACTGAAGAATGAATTCCAAAATCAAAATAAGAGCAACATTCTACACACAAACACCTTCAAAATGAGGGGTGTTAAGGTTTTTTAAATGCAAAATTAAAAGAAATACGTCAAGTTGATATTGAACAAATTTTGACCGTATCACCCTTTAACATAGCTTAACAGATAAATCGGGCAAGTTCAGAAATTTCATAAATATAAAAATATTGAACAGGAAATCCGGGGCAATTCAGTTCATACGCCTATCTTCCTTAGTTTGTTTACGAACTTTTCTGATGCGAAATTTGTAACCAAGGGTTGGCTACTGCCCAGCACTACTAAGACTCCCCTTCAGACGCCTCAGGGTCGGCTTTTCGCAAATTAAAACTTCAAGGAAACGCTAGCAAATTCAATTTCGAGCTTCGCTCGCCAACCTTTATTCCGACTTGTCGACAATCTTCCAATTATCCCCCAGTGACTGTGCAATTACTCTCCTACCTTACTCTGCTGCTTCGGGCCCTTCGTCTTTGGTTCACCCCTTCTCACACCGTCGGTTGTCCCGTGTTTCCTCGTAGCTGTTGGAGGAGGCACACTCGTGGCTTAGGTGGGTTCGTGGCGCCGGACTTCGGCACGGCGGGTGGAGCTTACCAAGTGGCTACGGCGGGCAGCTAGGATTCCTCGGAGGCACTTCTGGTAGGCCTTTGAAGGGTCTTGGAGGAACACGAGCGGTAGAAGTCTCGAACTAAAACCTCGGGGTCCTGGTGAACAGTAGAAGGAAGCAAAATGGCGTCAGGTCGGGTATATAGGTATTCACGGGGATATAAGGCTACCTGGTCGGTTTTTCACGCACACTTGAACTAGGTTTTCACGGTGCGAACTGCTGTTTGGCTTACTGCGCCTTAACTATGCTTTTCGGAACAGCGTAAGCGATGGTAGTATTAGCTAATATAAAACGACTAGCCTTCAACCTTTCGTTCTCAGCGTTGCACCATGAAATGGCCATTTTGGACCAGCACAATGCCGCTCATACCCGACCGATGACCGCCCCTCCCTTCGTTGCTGACCCTTTCTCTTGCCTCTTGCTCCGTGATCCTTTCATCCTTACTGCGGCCCTGCTCCATTATAGCACGCTCATGCTGCCCTCTGTTGCATGCTAGCCCCTGCCTGTCAGTTTTATGCTGCTGGGCTGCGTCCGGGATATCTGAGGTCTAAAGGCTGGTCCGTTTCACTCTCCACTGAATCACTAGCACTTCCTCGACATTTAACGTTACCGCGACGAATCTTAGTAATCTTGAACAGTAACTTTCACATGGTTACAAATTTGTGTGATACATAAATAAACTAAGGAAAATATTAAATGTGAAAGTCAGGACTCGATTATCCGTTCCGAAAAAAATTAGGTGAACGCAGAATCGAGGCCGGCCTATATTTAACGAAAGGTACATATCACAGTTATTGTATTCGCACTTTCTCAACTCCCGCCATCACCCCAATGCAACTGAATCCGTTCTCTCCGTCGTTGCAGGTCCAGAGTCTGATGCAGAGCGTCCAGGACAAGTTCCAAACGATGTCGGACCAGATCATATCCCGTATCGATGACATGGGCAACAGAATAGACGATCTGGAGAAGAGCATCGCCGATCTGATGCAGCAGGCGGGCGTCGAAGGGGGCGAAAAGTAAAAACCGAAGTAATCAATGTTCTTGCGTTTATACGAATCAGAGAGAATTGCTGTAAATTTTACCTATTTTATTAGTTAGGCACAACTCATTGGATTCGCCATTCGGTCGTTAACTGATTGCATTTTGTTTTGTTTACATATTGTGTACGTGAGGGCAGGATGTGCGGGAACATAAAATTTCGTTTAGCATATTTTATTTTCTTTCTGGGGTGCATAAGATTTATTATTTTAGGGACGAACAATTTGCTTTCGCCAACAAGGGAGAACCTAGTTTTCCCCCAACCACACACCTTTCCTTTTACTTTTATTCGGAAGCAATTCAAACGATGAGGCAAACCACTATTGGCGGGACAATTTCATAGGAAACCCGATTTTTGGTTGGGAGAACTAAAAACTACCTAGTACAGTAAGAATTATCGATAAAATACCCTATCATTCACATTCTTTCTAAACCACAAACTCACCCACAAATCGATCGCTAACACAACCACAAAACTGAATGAAACAGTGGCAGGAAACCAAATGAAAAACAAATAAAATTAATGATAGCACACCAAAATAACTGATATGTAGTTGAATGAATTTTCTTTTTCTTTTCTCTCAATCCGCTAGTGGAAGTTTGCTTGCCTATACCTTGATATTCCGAAAAATACCATTTATCGACTTAACAAAGTACGTTGTCCTGGGACTTGAATGGGAAGGAGTGCTTGTGAGGTTGCCGCGTGGATTTTTCATGACCTGGAAAGGATAAGTTCATCGGTTTCAAAATTAGGTGGAAAAATAGTTAGGGAAATTTCGGCATAAACGAAATTTCAACTGTGAAGTACGCATCAAGCTTTGGGGGTCTAATCTTTAAGCTTAATAATGGTAAATTTAGAATCAACCCTAGATCCTACTTGTTTCACCAGACCGGTGTGATGGGTTCGAGCCACTGCTGGCTGGGCTCTGTCTTTCCGTTGCTCTTCTGATTCCGTTTCTGATTCGTCATCACTGTCGCTTTCTTCATCCGAGCTAGTTTTCGAATCCTCGAAAAGGTCCCGTTTTACAGAGTCCTGTATTTTAAGGAAAAGTCATTACAAAAAAAGCTTATGAATAGTTCGTAAGTCTCACCAATGATTCTGTCGACCGTTGCAAATTGTGAGAATTACGACGTATTCCGGCCACGGCTGTGCTACGTTGATGAGGATCTTTCAGATGTTCGTCGGCCAAAACGGCTGACCCAGATTGTGGCTGTTCATCGGTGTGTTCCTGAGATGAATTCAGCGATGTGGAGCTGAAGCTTTTATTCTTACGCCCCAGGGAAGCGGATCCGGCTGCAAACATCGAACTGAGCGCGCCCATCGATTGCGATTTTATACGCTGCAGGAAGTACCGATCGGAAAGCTCGTCTTGTTGGAGATATTTTTTGAATTGCTATTTTATGGACGGATATTTAAAAAAAGTACTTATGAAAGCATATTTCTATAAAAAAAACATTAAAGTTTAGTTACCCTATTTTGTCTTTTCAATTCTTTGTGAACGCCCTAGTTTAGGCAGCATGTATTATAAATTAAGTAAAAAGATGTTGGTGTAAATCAGACAAAAAAATTTAGTTTTAATATTTTGCTTCAAGTGGATTGAACTGAAAAATATAGGCTTGGATTTAAAATCTCAATCATAAATCTGAATTTTAAATCCTAAGTTTGAATGTCAACTCAAATACGAGTCTGGTTTTATCCCGAATTTTCATCCTTTAGGATGATTCATCCCTTAGCAAAATCAGAATCTGGACTGCAAATTTTAAACTGAATCTGAAATTTGAATCTGAAATCTAAACCCGAAATCTGAATCTGAATATAATAAAGAAATCTGATTGAAAATCTGAAATCTGAATATGAAATCTGAATCTGAAATCTGTATCTGAAATCTGTATCTGAAATCTGAATCTGAAATCTGAATCTGAATCTGAAATTTGAAATCTGAATCTGAAATCTGAAATCTGAATCTGAATCTGAAATCTGAAGTCTGAATCTGAAATCTGAATCTGAAATCTGAATCTGAAATCTGAATCTGAAATCTGAATCTGAAATCTGAATCCGAAATCTGAAATCTGAATCTGAAATTTGAAATCTGAATCTGAAATCTGAATCTGAAATCTGAATCAGAAATCTGAATCTGAAATCTGAATCTGAATCTGAATCTGAAATCTGAATCTGAAATCTGAATCTGAAATCTGAATCTGAAATCTGAATCTGAAATCTGAATCTGAAATCTGAATCTGAAATCTGAATCTGAAATCTGAATCTGAAATCTGAATCTGAAATCTGAATCTGAAATCTGAATCTGAAATCTGAATCTGAAATCTGAATCTGAAATCTGAATCTGAAATCTGAATCTGAAATCTGAATCTGAAATCTGAATCTGAAATCTGAATCTGAAATATGAATCTGATATCTGAATCTGAAATCTGAATCTGAAATCTGAATCTGAAATCTGAATCTGAAATCTGAATCTGAAATCTGAATCTGAAATCTGAATCTGAAATCTGAATCTGAAATCTGAATCTGAAATCTGAATCTGAAATCTGAATCTGAATCTGAAATCTGAATCTGAAATCTGAATCTGAAATCTGAATCTGAAATCTGAATCTGAAATCTGAATCTGAAATCTGAATCTGAATCTGAAATCTGAATCTGAAATCTGAATCTGAAATCTGAATCTGAAATCTGAATCTGAAATCTGAATCTGAAATCTGAATCTGAAATCTGGATCTGAAAACTAAATTTAAAATTTGATTTAAAAATCTGAATTCGATTTCCAGATTTTGAATCTTGGATTCGGTATCTGAAATTCGAAATTTTATCGCCTGGGTCAAATTCTCACAAACCTGATAATCCCGATTTTCGTCAATATCCGCGATATCCTGGTACGTTGCCGAAAGGACCTCCACCGCATTCGAGTGGAACTTCAACTCGATCATAACGAAATCCAGCAGTAAACCTTTCAAATTCTCCAGCTTGCGTTTCTCGAATCGACCCACAATCTCCTCCATCTCCTTAAGGCTTTTGGCCACCTCGAGGTTAGTTTTCATCAGCTCTGCATCCTTGGCCGTTTTCTTGCCCCGGGCGTTGCGCACCCTCGATTGATCGAGTTGCTTACGCTTGGCCAGCTCTTTGTCCCGCACCATGATGGTCTCCTTGACGCTCTCCTTGCAGTGTTTGCAAACGATTTCGTACTGGGACAGTTCCGAGACGATTCGATTTTCCAGACGCTTCACTTCCAAATCCTGGAAATCACCGATCAAGGTGATGGCTTTGGAAAGGCTGGACAATCCGCTGGCCAGGGATTTGTTGTACTTTTCGGCTTCGGAATATTCGCTGGTTACGTGGGCCAGGTCATCGGAACGATCCCGCAGCCGAGCCACCTTCCGGGTAAATTCGGCAAAGGCCCCGCAAAGATCACTGAAATGTTTCTCCACCGAGCTTATCCGGTCCAAAATGAATTTGGATTGTTCCTCGCACAGGATTGTGCTCGCGTTGCTTGTACGGAGCATTTTTTCGATTACAGTTATTTTTCGCGGTAAATCACTTCAGTTTTCCACTCAAAACTCCAAAAACCTCAAAACAGAGTGATGTTTTGTAATATTTATGTTTGTATCCTTCAGTTGTCTAGGATACGGGCAACATTCAACATGTTGTATCAACAGCATGCTTGCTCATGCGCGTCAGGCAGGTGAGGCGTAGAGCTTGGCCGTTGGAGAGTTTTCCACTCGTTTCGAAATTGTGAGTGTTACATTGGTTCCACATATATTGCATATGTCATTGGAAATGAAAACATTTAGGAAAGAAGGTGTCCTTTTTTCATAAATCCTAGCGGAAATCAATTTTTTTGAAAACTGTTATGAGTTTGGTTCAACAAAGGAGGAAATCAATTCACTCGATGGTTGCTAACCAGTGAGGTTTTGCGGTGCGCTTTATGTGCCTAAGAAATATCGAAAGTGATTGCGCTTTCCAATGAACCGTTATTCAGCTTTGAAATCTCATACGGCGAGATTGTGGAACTTCTATCATTTCTTTGAACCGAAGAAAAATTAAATGAATCAGCACATCGTGATTTTGGAAATCTGCTTTTAATAATTATTCGTATCTTAGTGGTAGCAGTCCATCTCATATCTCGAAGTTATTTGGTTCAGTTCTCCAAATAAATTGAAATTATTTTTTATAAATATTAGAGCTTTTCAATTCTGTCGAGGAAAACTATTATAAAATTGAAATTTTGCAAATGATGTAAAAATTCTAGAAATTCGTTTTTTATCAGTCTAACTGAAAGACTGTAAGGCTTCCTTTGCGGCATGAATATAAGATTTGAAAGCATTGATAGACTTCAATTTTCAGGTTAGGTTAAGTTATATAAAGTTGTTTTTGACATTTCTCACGCAAATTAACTGGCGTCTCACTGGCGTGTATGGACGAGAACATGAAAATTAACCTCCGAAAATTTCAGTGCAAAAATCGTTTATCGCACGATAACGTTTCGACATTTACTGGAATCAAACTATTTGAATTAATAATCTTAACTATGAATTAATAATCTCAACATAAACACAGATGAAATTTTATTTTAGCAGGTACAACAACCGAGCGTCTGTTCTCCAGGTCCAGGGGCGGCTCAAACAGCGTCTGTCTTGCAGCAAGCAGCTGAATTTATGAAATGCGGCTCCCGCCAGCTAAGTCCAAGATGGCAGCCCCATCGCGGGATAGGGACTTTAGACTAACAACCTACTGCTCCTGGTATCCTGTATTGTTACAGAAACTTAGAGAAGAAATGACCGAATTGGAATTTTGGCAACGACTTTTAGCATGGAAACACGGACTAGAATTGGAACTTGGAATGTTTTGACCCTTGCCCAGCCAGGAAAGCTGGCTCAACTTGCTAGAGAAGCTAGCCGCCTCAAGCTAGAGATATTGGGACTGAGCGAAGTCCGTTGGCCTAACACTGGAGAACACAAGACACAGTCCGGGCAAGTACTGCTTTACTCTGACATACGAGGAGAACATGCTACTCGGGAACGAGGAGTTGGTTTCCTGTTAAGCCCGCAGGCCCATGCGGCCCTCATAAGATGGGAACCGATAAACGAAAGAATAATCGTAGCCAGATTCAGAACACGGGTTAGAAACCTTACAATGGTCCAGTGTTATGCGCCAACTGACGTTGCCGATTTGCAGGAGAAAGAGCAGTTTTACAGTCAATTGAACAGCGTGGTTGAGAGAATTCCGAAGGGTGACATTCAAATCCACTTAGGCAACTTCAACGCAAAGATTGGCTCCGATAATCAGGACTTTGAGCGCATCATGGGGCGCCATGGCCTAGGACAGATGAGCAAAAACGGAGAGCTGTTTGTAGAATTTTGTGGCAACAACAACATGGTGATCGGTGGATCGCTCTTCCCCCATCGACCAGCACATAAGGTCACTTGGGTATCCCGAGATGGCCGAACAGAAAATCAAATTGACCACATCTGCATCAGTCGAAAATGGAGAAGGAGCCTTCTTGATGTCCGCAACAAACGAAGCGCAGACATTGCATCTGACCATCACCTCGTCCTTGGCGAGATACGACTGAGAGTTGCGCTTGTCCAACGGCGCGAGGAGAAAGTCGGGTGTCGATACGACGTCCGCCGGTTGGAGAATCCAGAGGTGAAAAGGGCATACGTTGAATAGCTAGAACCCCGAGCCACGGAGCTGCCGACAGTCGGAACAGTCGAAGAACAGTGGTGTGGAATCGAGAATGCCTTTATCACGACGAGCCATGGTACTCTCGGTAAAGTTTGTGGAAGACGAAGTGAATGGATGTTGGACTGAGCATTTTGATCAACTTTTCCGAGTTACAAATAGCAATGGCCAACAGAACCCGCAGCTCGAGGCGCCCACAGTAAGTCGCATTAATGGCGTCAACTCGGAAGCGCCCTCGCTGGCTGAAATAGAATCGGCAATCAAGGACATGAAATCCAACAAAGCGCCTGGAATCGATTGCATTCCTGCTGAAATGCTCAAAGCCGACTCTGCCTTGTCAGCACAAATGTTGCACCGTCTTTTCGCTGACATTTGGGATACTGCAACATTCCCGGCCGACTGGATGCAGGGTATCCTCGTAAAGGTCCCAAAGAAAAGAGACCTAACAGAGTGCGGTAACTGGCGTGGCATAACTTTGATCTGTACAACCCTTAAAGTACTCTGCAAAGTGATCCTGAACAGGATCCAGGAGAAAATCGACGCTACACTCCGACGGCAACAAGCTGGATTCCGATCCAGACGATCATGTGTGGACCACATCACAACGCTACGAATAATACTGGAACAAATCAACGAATTCCAGGACTCTCTTCTGCTGGTGTTCGTTGATTTCGAAAAGGCATTTGACCGACTGAACCACGAAAACATCTGGGCTGCTCTTAGACGACGAGGGGTCCCAGAGAAACTAGTCCATCTCATCGAAGCACAGTACGAGGCATTTTCGTGCAAGGTCTTGCACGACGGTGTCTTGTCCGAACCAATCCCGGTAACTGCTGGAGACAAGGATGTACTTTGTCACCGCTGCTTTTTCTCATCGTAATGGATGAGATCTTGACTGGATCTATTGACTGTAGACCAAACCGAGGATTGCCGTGGAATCCTTCAACCATGGAGCAACTGAACGACCTTGACCTGGTAGACGATATTGTTTTGCTCGCCCAAACACAACAAGACATGCAGAGCAAACTCGACGACCTCACCGAAAGCTCCAAGGCAGCAGGTCTCAAAATCAATGTCGGAAAGACCAAGTCGATGGAAATCAATACAGAAAATCGTTCCAATTTCGTGGTAGCTGGACAACAGGTTGAGAAAGTGGAGTGCTTCCAGTATCTTGGTAGTCAGATTACGCCTGATGGTGGTACCAAGAAGGACATCGAAACCCGGATCAGAAAAGACCGATTTGCGTTTGCGAGTCTTCGAAACATCTGGCGGTCACGCCAGATCTCTCTACGAACTTAGATCCGAATCTTCAACTCAAACGTCAAATCCGTATTGCTGTACGGGTGTGAAACTTGGTGCACAGGGCGAAAACTGCAAGTTTTTGTGAATCGCTGCCTGCGGAACATCATCCGCGCTTGGTGGCCTGGCAACTGGATCTCAAACGTTGAACTTCATCGCCGGTGTCATCAAAAGGCGCTAGAATTCGGGAACGTAAGTGGAGATGGTTTGGGCACACGCTGCGAAAAGATGAAAACGAAATGATGAAAACGAGGCATCGAAGAAGAGGCAGGCCCGAAAGCTCGTGGCGGCGAAGTCTAGCCGCTGAAATCCGCACAGTTGACGAGAACCTTGGCTGGCAGCAAGTGAAGACGCTGGCTCCGGATCGCCAGCAGTGGAGATCTTTTATCTCAGCCCTACGCGCCGGTCAATCGGCGCTGGACCCTTAGGTAGGTAGGTAGGTTAAGTCACTACGAGACAAACAAAGTGATCGGAAGAGAAGAAAAAGCCCAAAAGAGCCTCCAGTGAAAAGGGTGAGTCAAAAAGAAAAAGAAGAAATTAAGATGGCCATGGTTCTAACACTAAAATCGCCACAGGGCTCTTTTTTCTTCCTCTCTTCCTTTTCTTCTTCGCAGCTTTCGGAAGGATCCACCGCTTCTTCGAAAACTGACAACAACACGGGTGGTCGCATTATCCGAGGGCCGAGCAGCAACCGGATCCGAGAGCCGACAGAGGAACTGGACCGACGAGCCGAGAAAAGGCACCGTATCCGCATGCCGAATAGGAATCGGAACGGCAAACCGGACAGTGTTCGAATCCGGGAGCAGAGCCTGCGAGCTAATCAGGGATCATCGCAGTGGAGCGAGCCTCGCTCAGGAAAGCGACATCAATCGGAATCCCGCATGGCGCGGTTTTCATCTACAGTTTCCGGGATCAAAGTGCTCGTCATTATTTCGCCGTCGAAGCGTGGGAGTCAGCCGGCTCTGCTCAGAGCCACCCACGCGCGTGTGCCATTGGTTGGTCTGTCGATGACCATTTGCAAGCGAAAAAATGAGCGTTTTCGCTACACTTTCGATGCCGTGTCGGAGAGGCCTAGAGGCCAAAATGTGAGTGCCCAATCACTATTTTCTACATTGTAAATGTTCGGCGGGAGGAATTTACTGCTCTCATAAATTGAACAAAGTGGCAATGGCCAAAATAAAAAGCAAAATTTATTTAATCTAAATCACATGTTAAATTTTACTTCGGAAACAGTTCCGAAATCTCTTTGGCTGAATTGATTGAGCTAGCCGGAGCAAAAGAAAAAGGAAGAAGAAAGACTTCAATCTTCTTTTCCTTTTAAGCCAATTAATTATTTTCTTCTTACAGAGTTCAAAAAATTAGATTGAATGAAATACTTACCTTCATCTTATGTTAAGAAAAAATGAAGCTTATTGTGGTAACTTTCCTAGGCAAAACGATTATTAAAACGAACTTCATTTCAAGGTTATTAAACATGCAAAAAATTATTCTTCCATGTAAATGTCCATATAAAGCCCGGTTACAGTTCCTGTGAACTAGGACGCGAACGTGAACGTGAACTCACCACAGTGAAAAAATATTTCGCAGTGAACTGTCAAATCGGTCAAATCTTCTAAATTAGCAAGAGGTTTGTTCAATGACAGGTAGAAATATGGTTTCGACCGGTAAATGACAGCCATTCAACCAATGTTTTGATCGGTACTAGTCGAATCGGTGCTCAAATTTAAATTCAAATTTCTCAAAAAATACATAAAAAACATATTGTTCTTCTTCAAAACATATTCAGCTTTGAAAAAAAAAGAAGAAAATAATCCAAAAATCCTTATCTATAAATCCAATGAATATAAATTTAAATTATGAATTTAACGTACTCTCAAAAAGTATTTATCGATGAAGGAGTAACGAGCTTTAGCGATTTGTTTATTTTGAAAAGATTATTGAAAGGACGTTATGAATAACTTCTACAAAATAGCCATTTTTTTGTTCTTGAGGCGAAAAAAATTTTCAATATTTTTCCTTAATTTAAGTGAAACGATCGAAAAGGTTTTTATTAAATTAAAATGCATCAGTTCACTTTTGTTCGTTAATTTCGCTGCTTTTCAGGTTCTCCTTAAAACACATTAATTTTGAATGATTTCATAAATTTTCCAATTATTTCCATACCTTTTCTAAAGTACACATTTGAACAAAGCGGAATCCATGTTTTTTTTTTATTTCATTGGACCCTGGCCATTCGATGATCCTCATTTACATTTATTTGTTGAGAAACTCTTCCAATAGGTGCAATTAAATGATGCCCAAGCGGATTTTAAATTAAAAAAAAATCGTATACGTTGCATTTCAAACTCGTAGTATTTTAGGCCTTTAATTGCCTCTAAATGTGCTTGCAATTTAAAAACTAATTTTTATGGAGAAAAATTTTTCCGTCATCGGTGAAAAATGTTTTCAGAATGCACATTGCCATTCGGACGTGAAAATGAACGCGGAATTTATATTCACCACTCTTGTTCGTTTTCCGTATTCACGTTCGCTCAGTGCGTTTACACTTCGAGCGGAATGTCAGTGAACGCGGAAAAAATATTCCGCAGTGAAAATCGGGGGAATTGAAATAAAACCAATGTTAAAGGGTTTTGAACAAGGAAATCAGTTCAAAAATAATCACTCAACCATTCCGCATCTATTCCACCTAGTTTCGCAGCCATGAAATGCAGCATATTCGAGTTTTTGAAGAATATAAGAATTTTCATTTTCACGTTCGAAAGAACTGTAAATGCACCTTAAAATTGAATCGCGTTGCGCTTATTCAGGAATCAACCAAATCATCTAAAATTTTCACTAAAAGGTAACCCAAAATGCATTAAAAAAATTTATGGAAAAAAGTCAATTTTTGCAGCGGTCTACTGTGCATGTTCGAGAGCATTATAAATTGTGTAGGTATTAACTGCGGGAGCACCTCCTGCGGAATGGCAGAACACTGACTTTTTGATCGGATGCCAAGGTTCCACAATCTTATTAAGAATCCAAAGTGCCATTTACAATTCAGAGTTTTGTGCAAAATTGAGAACCAGTTTTGCAGTAACATGTCACTATAAAGCTATTGAATTCTGCGACGGAACCTCGAGACAGACTATTTTGTGGTTCAAGGGCAAATATGGTTCTAAGTGAATTGAATGGATAAGGTAAGATGTTTTTTTTTCGTTGAAGTCCCATGCACCCGCTTTTGGTATTCCCGAAATTAAAACAATAATCTCATTGATCCAAATACACCATCTGCATCCGCTTGAGTAAGCTATAAAAGGTGGTTCTCAAGCAAGGGATTCAGTTTGATTTATCTAGTCTTCAATCGATATTCAAGATGAACAGACTAGCGCTCGTGGTATGTTGTCTTGTTCTAGCGACGTACAACGTCGAAGCTGGACCTTTAGAAACCTCCATCAACACTTTCTTGAACACGTCCACAGTGAAGTTGAACGAGTCCATTGCACTGTATAACACCACCCTGGTAACATCTTTGAACTCCTCGCTGGTCGTATTGAACGCTACGGTTGCATCTTTGAATGCAGCATTTTCATCGATTTTAACCAAATATACGCCGTTCGGCGTTAATACCACCAATCTGAAAAATGGTCAGACCTTTATCGGAGTCACTCAGCTCGATTACAATACGCTATGGCTCAAAAAAGGATACGTCAGTGATATTCAATCGCACTTTTTGACTCAAGTGGCAGCTGTAAATACTTCATTGATGAGTTCGGCAGCCACTATGACCGTCGCTTCTCAGTATCCGTCATTGCCGAGCATCAGCGGCACAACGTGTTTGAATAAATACGGAGCCCTCTTGACCGGAAGTCCGGTATCCGTGGATCGATTGACAACCTGCGTGAAGAACGAACTGCCTAAGGTCGTTGCCCCAGCGGCTAATGCGACCTCCATTTTTAATTTTGTGCAAAACCTGGCCCCAATGCTGCTCGGAATGGTCAACAGCGTCTGCTCCCCGGGTATCAACACCCGCCTCAGTACCTGTATTAGCGCGGTGAGTTTGTTACCTAGTGGTTTTTTTGTTCAAGTATTTATCTAGATTTAATTTTTTTCCACATCGCAGTTCTTCGATGCGCCCAACTGGAACACTCTAACGTATGGATTGCCAAATTTGGCAAGTGATTTTTGGAACAGATTGTACGCGGTGAATGCGTTCCGGGTCAAACGTTGTGCTAGTTTGGTCTCTGCGGATATTATATCATTGGCACAGAACTATACCAACCTGATGACCAAATGTATGGCCACCGGTTCCTAAAAACACACACTGCTGTGCAACATTCATGGCTTGAAATATAGACGGGTGATTTTTAAAGAGGAAATGCCAAATTGTTCGAATAAGTACATTCGGAATTCGATAAACATAAATAAAATGTACGATGATTCCTTCTAACAGGAGCATTAGAAACAGCACAAACTGTACTCTGCGCAATGCTAGAGATGGCCTCTCTAACGTTGGTGCTTTTTCTAATCAAGAGTTTTGTTCTTTCCATTTTTCAGTAGAAATGATCACAGCCCAGATCCTTTCCCAAGTTCTAGAAATTTAAATACATTTTTGTTTATTAAACTTTATTTCTAGGTTGATGATTGTTGTAGATTTGGTACTTTTTTTTAAACAAAATTATATATCTATACCTCGAGGTAAATTATCTGTATGATGTCTAGCTAATCGTCTTCAACAGATAAGGCCTTGTATTAGATTGTTGTGACAATATGATTTGACTGAAACTTGAAAAGAAAATAGATAGAGGACATGTCAACTGCAGTGATCCAATATTGTGATACGTGTAGAAAGAAAGCTGTTAAAAAAATCAAATTTTAAGTTTTGAGACAAATAGAAAAATAACTATTGGTTTGTCATCATAATAAGCAAAAAACAAGATGTCTTGATGAAACTGAATTTTATTGCAAAACCTCATCGTTTATTTCGCTAAGAATGTGTGACAATCGCCCTAGACGCTTAAACGCCAGTGGTCATGCAGGTGGTCATCTGCGAGTCGTACTGGGCGGCCAGGGCTTGAACGTCGCCGTACACCAGATCCAGACAGCGTGTCGTGCGGAATGCGATGACGTTGATAAGCTGATAGACCATGGCGTACGCCTGCTGTGGTAGCGAACTTGTGAGCATACCGAGATCAGCGCCGAAGAACTGCAGGGCAAAAGAAAAGAAATGATGTTAGGTTTGTTTACTGCAAAACAATGGTTAGAGTTGCTAGGAGACATTACCGCACTAACACAGGTGCTGCTCTTGATAGACGGAGAGCAGATGCTGGTGACCATGTTTAGGATCATCGGGGCCAGATTTTTGGCAAAGTTGATGAGCGTAGTGGCATTGGTAGCCAGAACTGCGGTTTTTGGAATTTCGTTGGCCACACAAGTGTTCAGCCTGTCTGCCGAAACCTTTGAAGTGATGAGCATAGCTCCGTATTTCTGGTAACATTTATTGCCATTCAACGCAATATTTCCGATCGTAGCAGACTTGGTTGCTATGGATTCGGCGGTGGCGAGAAGTGTGGTCCTAATCTGGCCTGCTTTGTAGAGCACATAGCCCTGAAGATCACTCATTCCTTGGATCAAACTGTTGTTCCACGAGTTGGCGTAGGTGGTTAGTGCGGAACTCAGTTGGCTCAGTGCGCTGCTAATATAGTTTGTACTTACACCGGCAGATGCATATTTCGTTAAAAGAGGGAATAAAGTTTGATTGAAAGATGCCAAGGTGGAGTTCAACAGAGGCAGGGTTGAGGCTATAGCTGCAAGTCCGCTGCTATTGTAGCTGGCAATTGTTGCGTTAATTTTCACTATCGAAGTCGTTATGTTGGTGTTAATGCTGGCGCTGAAAAATGTCTCAGCCCTGGCCACATTACAGACCGGCACCAGAACACAACACACAACCAGAATCAAGCGATTCATCTTGGCTCGGCAACTGTGGCAATCAAACTGGATCGGGTGCTATTGGACTTCGTTTTATAGTGTATCGAACTTTTTTTCCTCAACAAAAGACTCGTTGTTTAAGGGCATTTTTCCGTCTGAAAAGTTCATGAATTTCAGCGACGTTTCGGTTTTCACGAAAAACATGGGAGTAATATTCCAGTCGCTAACGATGGTAGACGATTTTTTTCAATTGTCTGGCGAAAATTTTGTTTGCAAATGAGGGAAAACATTCGTTTTAGAATTATCAAATGAT
Organism: Uranotaenia lowii; assembly: GCF_029784155.1. Classification (NCBI taxonomy): domain Eukaryota; kingdom Metazoa; phylum Arthropoda; class Insecta; order Diptera; family Culicidae; genus Uranotaenia; species Uranotaenia lowii. The sequence goes on from NC_073692.1 coordinate 61,167,920, forward strand.
AAACATTGACTATTAGACCGCTTTAAACTTTGTATGGAAATTTCAAATTTATGAATTTTTAAACCTCCCGTAATTTTTTTTGATGGTTTTCACTGCCGAAATTTCAATAAAAATTTCGAATGCTTTCCATTCAGTTCTGAATCAGCGCAACTATTTTTATTTTCGTAAGAAAATTTGTATGGGAAAACAATATTTGTCATTCAAAAATCACCAATTTTTTTTTTATAAAAATGGTTTTATTCGTACAAAATATAAAAGTTTACAAGATACATACATTCGAAAGCAAAATCAAGATTTTCAGTAGTGCACATATTTCTTCAGTCTAATACAAAGGTGACATACACAGTAAATTTTTGCCTCGATTTCCAGCAAAAAAAAATGCTGGAAACATTCAGCAATCTAAATTTTTGCTGGAAACCAGCAATCGGTTTTCTAATTGCTGGATTTTTCAGCAATCGGTCGTATTCTTGTCATTTTTGCTGAAAAATCAGCAATCGGGTTTTAAATTGCTGGACTTTCCAACAATTGGTGTAGTTTGCTGGAAAATCAGTAATCGAGCTGTCAAATTGGAGCCTGTAAGATTTCGCATGCTGAAGCAAGGTGAGACTCTTTTTTTACGATTTTTTGTAAGATTTATCCAACTATTTTTATTTTCTTCTAAATTTTAGCAACCAGACATCAAGACAAGGGTAAGTTTTTATTGGACAGGTAGATATTCCATGAATTATACTAATCAAAACTCTTTTTTAGGTGGCGGATGATCAACACTTTGGCACAACGCTGCCGCCCCAAAGCCGATGTTGGAATGAAGAAAAAAATATTTCTGAAAATAAATACATCCCTTTATGAAAAATGGGAGAGAATAATTGTTTTTCATTGCTTATTATATGCGAAGCCAGTATTCTTTATTTAATCTTGAATTGAAATATAAATTTGATACTAAATACAGCCGGTTGTTTTGAAAGAAAAAGCTGGTTTCCAGCAATCTGGATTGCTAATTTTCCAGCAATTTGAATTGCTGGAAACCAGCATTAACGTTTGCTGTTTTAATTGCTGGAAATTTTGCTGGAAAGTCAGCACACAATGGGGAAAAAAGTGTACAAACCGCGAAGAAATTCAATATCTTTCGTCCTACATGACCCAAATCTATGAAATTATACTTTCCTATTGTGAAAATTTCCGGAGAATCGATTGGACATAGTTTCAAACGCCGCACAAGCTTACGGATGGAGATATAGTGCCTTTTTAACCAATAATTCCCCTATATTTTGTAAACATTCCAGAAAAACACTGATTTGAACCAGAGAATTTTGAACGAAAACAGCCCTATCATGTGTAATTTTTTTCTGAGAAATCGAATGAAGGCTGTTTTGGCCACCGCACGCTTCAGAAAATGGAGTTATGGCTGTTTTTACCCTTAATTCCCCTATATTTTTCAATTATTTCTGAAAAAAGCTTGTTCGGACTTAAAAATTTTGAACCAAATCCGTTGTATCTTGTGGAGTTTTTTTTCCGGTGAATCGAATGAAGGCTGTATGAGCCCCCGCACGCTTCGGAAAATGAAATTATGGCTGTTTTACCTTAAATTCCCCTTAATTTTTCAAATTGTTTAGAAAAAGCATGTTCGAACTTGAAAATTTTGAATCATTTGGGACGTATCTTGTGTGATTTTTTCCGAGGAATTCAATAATGGTTGTTTGAGCCACCGCACGTTTCGGAAAATGGAGTTATGGCTGTTTTTACCCTCAATTCCCCTACATTTTCCAATGATTTCACAAAAAAGCATGTTCGGACTTGAAAATTTTGAACCAAAAGGGTTGTATCCTATGTGATTTTTTTCCGAGGAATCCAACGAAGGCTGTTTGAGCCTCCGCACGGATTGGGAACAGGAGTTATGGCTGTTTTACCCTCAATTGCCCAACATTTTTCAAATAGCTCAGAAAAAGCATGTTGAGACTTGATAATTTTGAACCAAATGGATTGTATTTTGTGGAGTTTTTTCCAAGGAATCGAATGATGGCTGTTTGAGACACCGCACGCTTCATAAAATGGAGTTATGGCTGTTTTACCTTCAATTCCCCTACATTTTCAAATTGTTAAGAAAACGTATGTTCGTTGGATTCCTCGGAAAAAAACACATAGGATACAACCCTTTTGGTTCAAAATGTTCAAGTCCGAACATGCTTTTTTGTGAAATCATTGGAAAATGTAGGGGAATTGAGGGTAAAAACAGCCATAACTCCTGTTCCCAATCCGTGCGGAGGCTCAAACAGCCTTCGTTGGATTCCTCGGAAAAAATCACATAGGATACAACCCTTTTGGTTCAAAATTTTCAAGTCCGAACATGCTTTTTTGTGAAATCATTGGAAAATGTAGGGGAATTGAGGGTAAAAACAGCCATAACTCCATTTTCCGAAACGTGCGGTGTCTCAAACAACCATTATTGAATTCCTCGGAAAAAATCAAACAAGATACGTCCCAAATGATTCAAAATTTTCAAGTCCGAACATGCTTTTTCTTAACAATTTGAAAAATTAAGGGGAATTTAAGGTAAAACAGCCATAATTTCATTTTCCGAAGCGTGCGGGGGCTCATACAGCCTTCATTCGATTCACCGGAAAAAAAACTCCACAAGATACAACGGATTTGGTTCAAAATTTTTAAGTCCCAATAAGCTTTTTTCTGAAATAATTGAAAAATATAGGGGAATTGAGGGTAAAAACAGCCATAACTCCATTTTCTGAAGCGTGCGGTGGCCAAAACAGCCTTCATTCGATTCCTCAGAAAAAAATTACACACGATAGGTCTGTTTTCGTTCAAAATTCTCTGGTTCAAATCAGTGTTTTTCTGGAATGTTTACAAAATATAGGGGATTAGGGGTTAAAAAGGCACTATATCTCCGTTCGTAAGCTTGTACGGCGTTTGAAACTATGTCCAATCGATTCTCCGGAAATTTTCACAAAAGGAAAGTATAATTTCATAGATTTGGGTCATGTAGGACGAAAGATATTGAATTTCTTCGCGGTTTGTACACTTTTTTCCCCATTGTGCAGCGGGACAAAAACCAGCAAAATTTCTCTGGTTTCCAGCAAAAAAAAAATTTGCTGTGTATGTTATAAACAATTTTAGAGCGTTATTTTTAGCTTCTCGACTTTTCGATTTTAGTTCTGGGAAAGCAAACATGTCATAGGAGATATTTCTGCCTACAATCGGATCTAAATGCAGCTTCAGATGATTCCATAGGTGGCCGATGCGGGTACAGGCTGAAAATTTATGTTCCAACGTTTCCATTAGATACATTCGGACAATGTTCACAGTTGGGACTGGAAGCCCTTCCAGTTCTTGCCATTAGAGCATCATTAGGAATTTTTTTAATCACAAGGAGGTACAGTTGGGATTTTTCTTGGGGATTTAAATCGGATTTGTGTATGTTTCGCCATATGAGCCTTCATGCCACGTGTGGGTGTTCCTCGACGACTTTTGGCTTGTTCAAAGATTGTCTGTAGTATATGTAGAGAGCTGAAGTTGTCGGTTGATCTTTCATCCGATCTTCAATGTAGGGAATTTTTTTGGCGATAGTTTTTAGACAGGGATACAAAGCTGGGATACCACTGATTTATGGGGGGTTGATCATTTGAAATGTGAAAGATGCAGCAAAAGAAGTACAATCGAGGCTTTTTTAAAAATCTTGTTAGAAGAAGCGACTCTTTTGGAGTCATCCAATCATAAAGGGTGATACGGTCAAAATTTAGTCAATATCAACTTGACATATATCTTTCAATTTAGCATTTAAAAAACCTGAACACCCCTCATTTTGAAAGTGTGTGTGTGTAGAATGTTGCTCCCATTTTGATTTTGGAATTCACTCTTCAGTTGTCAAAATACCGTCCAAGGAAGAAGAGCAGCGCATCTAAGTTTAGCTCGCGCATCGCGAAAATCCGAGCTATTCGCACGCAAAGCTGGCAAAATCGCTAAAAGTTGCCAAAGCAACCGTTACAAATGTAATTAAAGTGTTTGGGGAACGTTTTTCGACAGCCAGGAAGTCTGGATCGGGGGGAAATCGAAAACCGGAAGCCGCTGAGACGACAAAGAGAGTTGCCGGTAGTTTCAAGCGGAACCCTAACCTCTCTCTTCGAGATGCCGCAAATAAGCTTTGTGTATCGCCTACAACCGTGCACCGAGCCAAAAAACGAGCCGGACTATCGACTTACAAGAAGGTAGTGACTCCAAATCGCGATGAAAAACGAAATACAGCGGCCAAAGCGCGATTCCGGAGGCTGTACACAACGATGCTGACGAAGTTTGACTGCGTGGTAATGGACGACGAAACCTACGTCAAAGCCGACTACAAGCAGCTTTCGGGACAGGAGTTTTATACGGCAAAAGGAAGGGGAAAGGTAGCAGATATTTTCAAGCACATGAAACTGTCAAAGTTCACGAAGAAATATCTGGTTTGGCAAGCCATCTGTACCTGTGGCTTGAAAAGCAGCATTTTCATAGCTTCCGAGACTGTCAACCAAGAAATTTACGTGAAAGAGTGTTTGAATAAACGTCTGCTGCCTTTCCTGAAGAAACACGGTTGTTCCGTACTGTTTTGGCCGGATTTGGCATCTTGCCATTTCGGTAAAAAGGCCATGGAGTGGTACGCCGCCAACAACGTGCAGGTGGTTCCCAAGGGCAAGAACTCTCCCAACACGCCAGAGCTCCGCCTGATTGAGAAATACTGGGCTATTGCCAAGCGGAACCTAAAGAAGACCAGAAAACTGCTAAGGACGAGCAGCAGTTCAAGGCAAACTGGCTTTCTGCGGCGAAGAAGGTGGACAAGGTGGCTGTACAAAATCTGATGGCAGGGGTTAAGCGTAAGGCCTGGCAATTCGGATTTGGAAAAGCGGAAGCCTAACTGAATATTTTTCCTGAATTTCATACTAATTAAATTTGAAAAAGAAATTTAATTTGATTTTTTAAATAAACGATTTCACCGATTTACACGCGTTTTCCCTTGACCAAATTTTGACCGTATCACCCTTTACTTATAGGATCCCCTTGCCGGACAGAACATTGAATGGTGTTTCCATTAACAACTACACGAGATGAAGAAAGACACATAATCTTATTAATAAGAGAAACAAAAGCTGAATTAAAGTTAATTTTCTGCATAACTGTGAGAAGGAAGTTTTTGTTAATAACTTTTGCAGATTTCCTTACATGGTAATTTTAGATTATTCAGAGACTGAATAATTTCGGTTCAGGGGTCGCATCATGTATGAAGATGAAAACAACTGAATTGATATCAATCAAAATTCTGAGTTGTTTTCATCTAGCGAGTTTAAAATCCTGAGATTTAGCGAAGACGCACACTTTTTCATCCGCTCTATAGATGAAATCTATTCAAAGCGCCTTAAAAACCAATGTTTATTTTTTTTTATTTTGATGATTAAAGATATGAACAGAGTGAAAATTTTCCAGGTTAGTATAAAATTTGATGGTTCAGTGGTTAAGTTTCATGAGAAATTAAACGAAGTTTTTCTTCCCACAGAATTCTAATCTTATCGGACGCATTTGTGGTGGTGGCGGAACTTGATTTGCACGTTCAATCAGGGCTATATTCTGCTGAGATGAACCTCCCACTTCACCTACTGGATCCAGCCGGAACACCTGCAATGGAAGCGGCATTCCACGACTGGCAACTCAGCCCATATCTGGGCCCTGAGCACCTTCCGGAATAGGAAGACCGATGTTGGTGGTCCCTCCATCGTAAGCGGCCCGATGTTTCCTCTTCGGAGCAGAACGAATCCTAGAAATATTTTTTTCCCGCTTCCGTTGTGAATTACATTTGAATAAATATGGATGTCTATTACTAAAACATGTATAAAAACATTTAATTTTCATTGAAATCCGAAATTCCTGCAAATTCTGCCGTAAAATTTTATAAAATTCTGAGTTGTTTTGGCTCAGACCGTTCAAACGCTCCTTTAAGATGCCTGATTGAAAATAACTCAAAATTCGCGAAAACCTTTACAATTCATTTCTGAGTTTTACCGCTCTAATCAAAATTTGAGTTTTCCCAGTTTTGGCGCATTTTGAATTGTTTTCCTTCAAATATGAGTCACGAAGAATTAGAGTGTAGGCAGTTGATTTCGACGATTCTGTCTTTGATGGCAGTCACAGCTTTGAAAACGTTCTTTTTACCATTCGAACATTTTTGAATGTCATTCAGTATATTGTTTTCCGACATAATTCTTTCAAGTCGTGTTTTAAGAATCCTAGAAAATAGCTTGAAGTCAAAATTCAAAAGAAATATATGAAATATGCAGGGTGGCCACAGAACCGGGAAAACCGGGAAAACCGGGAAAAAACCGGGAATTGAAAATCGAACCGGGAAAACCGGGAAAAAACCGGGAATTCAGATCCAAAACCGGGAAAATTTACCAAAGAAAACCGATATTCATTTTTTTTTCTAAGATTGAATCCCTGATCAAAATTCAAAATTCAATTTCCAAGTCAGAATTTTACAGTTCAAAATTGTGTAAGAAGAATATCTTAAGTTTGGAAATTTTAAACACTCTCAGATTTCTCTTCAACTACCTCAAAATTTAGTTTCTTTTAACTAATTTTACTGGAACCTAGAATTCAAAACTGCCCGAAAAATTAGATGAGAAATTCAAAAAACCTCTTAAAATTTGTTCATTAAACATCATTACAATAGTTTAAAAAAAACTCTCAATCATATAAAAGCAAGCAAATTTCGAATGGAAATGGAAAAAAAATGAGAAAACTATATTTTTCCAGTGATAGTTATTAACTTAAGAGTTAGACACAAAACAATCGATCATCTTTATGCACGACACGGTATTTTTCCGTAGCTTAATAATAAAAATTAGACATTGCCGAAAATTTGCATAGTTAAAAAAGAAACCATCTCCTATCAACCACACTGATTGGAAAATTAACTTTTTTCGATCACTGGTCATAATTTATTCAGAAAATTTTAAATTACACTTTTTAAAGCCTGACTATGTTAAGATTCCTTTGAAAATTTGCGAAAAAGTCTAATGAACTGATTTCTAACCTGATCCGTGACGAATATTGAAATAAAATTTAGAAAAAAACAGTGTAAATATTTCCTAAATATTCATATTTGTATTTTAAGTGACGCATTTGAGAAAAAAAAATCCTTGAAATTAATGTAAAAAAGACCCATGTCAAAATAACAAAATTATTGCCATAATATTGATTATTTTTAGTTTATTTCTTTTCGAAAGCACAAGTCAACCAAATAAACGTTCTTCGGTTTGCTAGGGGGGTTGACAGCTAATTTGACTAATTCGAAGGCGACATATCCAAATATGCAGTTTGGTGTTTTCTGCTGGCTCTAGTTTTCGAGATTCAGGGGTTAACTTTAAACAATTTTTAGCCACATTTCAGAACTTTTATAAGATACTCAAATCTTAGGTTTCGATTCAATGATTAACTTTTACGAAGACCGTGAATAGTTGAAACTTTTGAGCAAACTGCGGCGTCCTTTAAATTTGTTTTTCACAGTCTGGTGAATTATGAGAATCTAACGATATTTTGGAATAGTTTTTTAATCAGAAGGAATCAAATATTTTTTTAAAGCATAAGTCAAATCAAGTTTGAAGTATTCAACTAAGTTTTAAATTGAATTTAAATCTTTGATATCGAAAGCTCATAAATATTCTTCAACGATGTCACAAATAGTTACATTTTTTCTATTACTTTTTTAACTTGAGGATTTTTAAACTTGATGATTATTAGTTATCAATGGTCAATGATGTATTTTGCTTAGTACTTAGGAATTTTTAAATTTCAAAACCCAATATCACCAGAACTAGATTTGACAGAATCTAATAAATGATACGAATTCATGACGGCACAATCAATTTGTGAAACAAAGCTTTACAGATTTGAAAAGAAGTACGTACATATCATGTTTTTATTGTAAAATGCATTTTATAACTTAGCTCATAGTTTCTGATAATTTTATGTACACTGTCGAGTCTTTTTCAAAACCTTATTTTTCCACTTTTCAACTTGTTTTTTGCATAAATCCTTAAATTTAGCTTTTGCTTAGCATTTTTTTGAAGAAATTTATAAGATTTGTTCCTGATACAGGAGTTAATTCCAAGCAAACATTACAAAATATGATATAACTCTTTTATTAACCGGAACAATCATCTAATTTTACCCCGAGAAACTGACTCAACATAAACATTGAACAAATAACAGTTACTTTTTTCACTGAAATTAAATCCACATTTTTCTGCATAGCAAAGCTAATTCTACACTGAATGAAAAATGAAAACTTTGAGATTTTCATTTGATGGAAATATTTTTACTGTAGGAAAATATATCTGTTATTTAATAATTTTAATTGTTAAAATAATGTAGGTACGAAATCAGTTTTTTTTAAAATTAGAAATATAGTTTGCAATGTTTGACAGTTCTGAATCATGCTAAAAAATTTTTGTTTTTAAGTTCGAAACCAAATATGGAGTCGTGTGCAGCAGAGAATTAAGAAATGTTTTTTTTTTACTTTGTATTTCTACTACCAAAAATTACATTGTTCTTTTTTGAATTTCTTTCAAAATTTGCAATTTTAATATATCAAAATGTTATCTTGAACTCAAAATCCATGAGTCTTGAAGTTCAGATTTTTTAAATAGTGTAGGTAGTTTAATTCGAGTATCTATCAATCAATTAAAACTGCAAAATTTAATTTTACTACGCTTTGAAAATCAAAAATAAATGTTTCATATTTTTATTAATTTACGATTCTTTTAATTTTATTCTAATAAATTTAGATATCATAATTTTCAATTCCTTTTGTATTTTTTTCCGATATTCATTTTGAAAATGAAATTTCTTAGTTTTACACAAATAAAACAATGGGCGAATCTGAATTGAATAAATGTTTTAAATTTGGTCTATATCTCAAACTTTGAAATGCTGTTGAAAACCCCCAAAACTGTTTAATAGAGACTCTGTAACTTGTTGCCCATATCTTTTTTAAACTTTTGAGGTCAGAATTCAAGATGCAAAAACAATGTTTGGGGAATGGTTTCTAATAAGTTATTCATTGCAACAAGTTGCAAAAAATTTATTTTTTGAACACGAGTCGTAAATTTACCCAACGAGGCTTATCATCCAACTCGGTGGATAATTACGTCGAGTTTTGCAACAAGTGGCGCACACAATTTAATGAAATTTTGAAAAATCCTTTGAAAATCCATTAATTGACCTACAAGAAGTGCATCTTGCAAATAACCACATGTCAATGATTATGCAAAATGACTGAAAATTTGTGATGAAGTAGTGGACTGTAATTTTGCAGACAAAAAACAGTTTGTATTAAAAATTATCGCTTTTCGATAATGTTTTCTGTGTCCAAAAGCTAACTTTTAAGCACTGAATTGTATAAAATACAATTATAATAACGTTTCAAAAATTGAATTTGATTTTTTTTGCAAATATTGACTTCTTTAATTTATAAAAAATCTGTACTGAATTCTAAAGAATATATTTTCAAAACTTAGCTTAAACAGAAGACAAGTTCTTCGGAAAATGATAGGGTCAACTTAAGATATCATGAACAAAGATCATGCTTTTGAAAATTTTGCTATATGCCGAGGAAACTGGACAATCAAAGTCTGGAAAACCTTAAATTTTTGTTCGGGAAAACCGGGAAAAAACCGGGAATTTCAAAATGAAAAAATTGTGGCCACCCTGAATATGGTCGAATCGATTTTATTGTTTCATCTGAAGTCTTCTTTTTGGTTAACACTATGATACCATCTGCAAAGTTTAGGTGAATAGTTTCTCTGATGGCTTCATTCAATATAAGATTTAGTTGACCATGGAATATGTCAAAAATTTGTAGGTGTAGTTCTTTTGGGAGTCCATCGGATCCAGGGGATTTTCTATAACCACTGCTTTTGATGCCGAAAAAAAAAATTCTTCAGTAATTATTTCATCCATTACATCATTATTTGAAATCGGTTCCGGAGAAATCACCCTATTACTGGGAAATGTATTACTTGTTAGTGTACTGTGAGCAGAATAAAGGCCTTTAAAATAATTGAATACAAAAGTTTATATTTCAGAGGGATTGCTTAGCGTTCTATCAGCGTGATAACTGATCGCCATTTCGATCTTTGATGATAAGCGCTGTTCAATGCTTTCTTTTAAAAACTTCTTTGATTAAAATTATTAATATACCTTCAAGTCTTAACTGGTTATGAATTTACAATTATGTAAAATAAGAATCTTCATTGGCAAGACATTGAATAAAGTTGGAATTTAGTGCCGAAAGAAGACAAGAGCCCCAGAATACACTGAGGATCAGATTTCAGCTCTTATATCAAAATGTAGCTGGATGATAAACAATTAGGTATTCCGGAAAATGTTTTGTTTTGGACGACGAAAGTTACTTCCTTTTCGAAGACGCACATCCCCGGAAACAATTCCAAGAATAGTTCTACTACATCTCCAAACATTAAATACAAGTTCAAACATAAGTTTGAACAGAAAGTGATGCTGTACATCGTCATTTCCGAGAGAGATATTTTTAAGCCATGGTTCAAGCCGTCTGGTTTGACTATCAATCAGGAATGAATGTTTGAAGGAAATGTTGATGCCATTTCTACACAAACATCATGCAGATGGACAATACGTGTTTTGGCCGGATGAAGCGTCATCGTATTATGCAAAACAACACAATCCTTCCTGAATACCCATTCGATCCCATTTGTACCTAAGAACCACAACCCGACAAATCTGCCTCAGTGTCGCCCAATCGAGGATTTTTTCGGAACTTTGAGTCAAGAACTACAAACAATCGATTGCTAGAATCAAGAGATGTATTCAAAAAGTTGAAATGAACTTTTCAACTGTTCACAAATTTTTTTCAACAATGGACAATGTACCTTTATTTCCAATAAATCAAATCGGTAGCAAATTTTGAATAGGGCGAATGCGTTATAACATAACATTACAACTATTTCTGACATCACTCGAGCAAGTTTTTGAGTCCTTGTAATGTTCTATTGTTTAGCCAAAAAAGTGCACAAACTTATCAAATGAATGTTTACCTATTTTCCACAATTATCTCGAAAACAATCAGCTTATTTGAATTTCCTGGATGATATGATATACAAAAAATACTTCTTCCAGACACAATTTTCATGCACAATTTAAATGCGTTGCGCTGATTCAGGAATCAACAAAATCATTCCAAATTCCACACTGATGCTTGGTGACCCAAAAGGCATAGAAAAAAACATATATGGAAGGAAGAAGTCAATTTTTCCATTTCCTATTTACTCCATCTAAGCTAATTTAAAAGTTGGCACATTTCTTAAAAAGCACAACTGACTAACATGTAGAAGGAATGAAAAGAAATTCAATTTTGGATTCTAAAACTTATTTCTCAAAACTTCGAAATAGATCGAAAGAATCAATCGAACTTGCTGACATCCGACATGTGTTAAGACCTAGGTCATGCAAATAAAAATTTTGCTGCAGCATATTTGCAGCATTTTTTTTCTTTACGACAGAAAAATGAGCACTTTTTGAAAAGATTTGTAATCGTTTATGATAAAAATTCGGGCCGGAACCAAACAATATCAACAAAGCTGTTGTTTCATAGATCAGGCATTCTCAGTTTGGTGAAACTTGTAAACATGTAAACTTATCCAATGCAAAACTCTCTCAACGACCTAAAAAAAAGGTTTAAGAATGGTCATTCTAATGAAACAAAACTTAATGCCTGCTCACTGGTTGGTGATTTAATCAGATCAATTTGACATTTGAGCGCTTTTTTTGTTTTTTTCTTCTGTTTTCCACCCCTGGGTTAACACATTAAGTTTCGGATAACCTCCGAAAAAACTTGAAAGTTTATTTTAGCCTATTATTGAAAAATATTCATTAAGGTTTTTTTTTAAATGAATGAATGAATAAATCTTTATTTTAAGAAATGATTAATTTAACAAATAGGTATAGTATATAATTTCTGTTTGCCATGTTATTTTTGCTAGCATCGAAAACCACATGGCATTTATTAGTTCAGCCAAAAAATACTTCTGATCGCGGAAACAGTGAAGTGTCTTGAATTTACCCGCCATCATGAATGCTAGACATTGTTCCGAAATTCGGAAAAACGGTTGCTTCGGCCCTGACACCCTTTCTAAGTGGTGTCCTTCGAGATGTTTTTCGGACGTGTTATTGCCCAAACTGTTTTTAACGCGGAGCTAGACAGAACTTGGAATTTCCAGTTCGAGGCAGACTTTCATTAAACATTTTCCATTGTTTGGGTTGATCATTTTCGTTTTTCTAAGCCAGTACTCAAGTTGCGTAAGATACACTTGTGTAGCTTTGAGTAAATATGAAGAAAGGTTGACGTTTCCAAGTATGAATGACAAGTGTTTTCCTTGAAAAAGAATAGAACAATGTTCATGGATTATCTGTAAGAAACCTTGAACTGGATTTTGCAATGCCTCGTTTTGGCTGTTGTAAAGATAAAAAATCATTTATATTTGTTCCAAATTTAACTGAATCTCCCGTTTATAAAAAAAATTAATAACAATTTTGTATTCGGAATCTGAAAAATAACGCGAAATTCAGATATTAAATCATTTTTTCATACTTTTCTGATGAAGAAACTTCAACTGTTCAAAAAAAAATGTAACACCCCACACAGTAAATTTTTGCCTCAATTTCCGGCAAAAAAAAATTGCTGGAAACGTTCAGCAATCTAAATTTTTGCTGGAAACCAGCAACCGGTTTTCTAATTGCTGGATTTTTAAGCATTCGGTTGTGTTCTTGTCATGTTTGCTGAAAAATCAGCAATTGATTGCGTGCGACCGGTTTTCAAATTGCTGGACTTTCCAGCAATTGATCTAGTTTGCTGGAAAATCAGCAATCGAGTTGTCAAATTGGAGTCTGTTCGTTTTCGTATGCTGATGCAAGGTAAGACTCTATTTTACGAATTTTGGTTAGATTAATATAATTATTTTTATTTTCCTCTATATTCTAGCAACTAGATATCAATAAATCAAGGATGAGTTTTTATTGGACAAGTAGATATTTCATAAAAGATACTAATCAAAACTATTTTTACAGGTGGCGGATGATCAACACTTTGGCACAAAGCTGCCACCCCAGAGCCGGTGTTAGAATATTGAAAAAAAAAAATTGTTTTTCTGGAAATAAACACATCCCGTATTGAAAAATGGGAGAAAATAATTGTTTTTATTGCTGATTATAGGCACAGCCAGTACTCAAAATTTAATTTTGAATAGAAATATAAATTTGGTACTAAATACAGCCGGTTGTGGGTTTCCAGCAATCTGGATTGCTGATTTCCAATTCGAATTGCTGGAAACCAGCATAAACGTTTGCCGTTTTTTTTTCCAGCATTTAAATTGCTGGAAACTTTGCTGGAAAATCAGCGGGACAAAAACCAGCAAAAAAAAAATTGCTGTGCAGTATCTTCGATGCTCATTTTCTCCAAAGCAGTTTTTGTGTATCTGCTGTTTTCTTCTATCATTCATACCTATATTTTTCTATATTTCATGATTACAGTTTTTAAACTTTGAGATTTTGTAAAAATTTTGTTGTTGGTTTTGGTGATTGAATATATTATATATGTCCTTCTCTTACATAAGTGCGCAAGATCAAACCAATAAAATTGCAAAATCATAAACCATCTAACATGTAATGAAAGTTTACTAGACGTTGACATGAAATCATCGGCTAGAAATCAGGGGAAAATAATTTTGTTCGATTTTTATGGAATGACTAGCTGACCCGGTAAACTTCGTTTTGCCTGTTACTTAATAAATCGTTGAAAAATGTTTACAGTTCTTTAACCTCTTCGTGCTCGTGAATCAGTTTTCATGAAAATCGTCTTCAAGTTGTTCGAGTTTTGTCCCATTTCTAGATGATTTTGTATTGGAGCCCCCCTTCCATTAAAAGTGAGATTCTTGTAACTATTATACAAACCATCTCTGACCCGGAAAACACTCGGATACCAAATTTCACTTAATTCCGACTGACCATTCATACGTGCTGGTGTTACAAAGAAAACGCCTCCATTTTTATGTATAAGATCGCAATTTGGGTGTTAGGTGAAAGGGCTAAACTAGAAGAAGTGGAATTTTGCTATTTGACGCCAGCTTCCGATTGCCTTTAAAATGCTTCAATAGACTAAAAATCGCATGAAACTTCCACAATATGGGTACAAGGTGAAAGGGCTAAACGAGTAGAAGTCGATTTCCGCTATCTGACACCATCTTAAAATCCAAGATGGTGGCTTCCGCTGAAATAGAAAATTTTGTAAACTTCCTAAAATCGCATTAAACCCCCGCAGTATGGGTATTGGATGAAAGGGCTAAACTACCCTACAAGGGCCTACAAATCAGATTCTACTCCGTACCCGAGGCTGAAAGTCTCTATAATAAAGAAAAAAAAAGATTCTACTCCAATAATGAACTTACTTGGAGGTGAAATTATTGGTATAAGATTCTACGCCGGACAACAAGCTTTCTAATAACTGGCATTGTTTTCCCAGCGCAACATTGCATATGTCTGAAAGAAACCAAATTATACCTAGATATCCAATATCCTACCACAAGACAAAGGAGGATGGAGACAATCAGCCAGCAAGAATATTGTCGCATGAGCGCTGTGTTTATGTAAACAGACATTAGGAAAAAAAAAACATTCTCTGTTGCCAACCGACGGCAAAAAACCTCTAGCCAAGATGAGCTGGGCGTGTTTCCCAAATTTTGCTTTTTTTACGAAGCTCAAAGTGCAAAAACAATTACGAAATACAATAAACAAAATTACAGTTTCATGACGCCTTCAACAAGCAAAATATACAATAATGTTTTTAAGGTAATTGAAAAAAAAAATCTCGCCTTACCGAGCTCGAACTCCAATCCAACAATCAAATGTTTTGCCCAAGGAGTGCGGTAGACGAATCATGATAAATCACTCAGAACAAACATTTATACGATAACCTCTAAAAATCTCAATATATGAACGACTTATATTATCATTTATATTACGATTTCATGTTAGCTGGCTTGGAAATGGTGTTAAACTGACGGAAATTCGATATAGCTTCATTGGGCAGAACACTGGCCTGCTGAGCCGATGTCCATGAGTTCAAGCCCCAGAGTTGTACCGGATAAGTTTTTCAACGACTGTTTGCCTTCGCCAACTGCGTCGTTGATATAAAGACGCTTATTACAAAAAAATACTAAAACAAATAAAATCGAAAAAAAACGAGTAATAGCAACTTTTACTTCTATAATAGAAGATGCTGACGTCACACAGTGGGCCAGGAACCACAGTTTTGCGGTCAAAATTGACTGCAGGCCAGAAGCTTCGTTGTAGCTCATCGATGTCTTCGACAAAGTTACTCGACTATATTTGCGCTATCTATTGATGGATTTGAATTAGTTCTATTTTTCTCCGCAAGGTGGCTAAATCTAACTTTTTACAAAAGCAAGATACAGGCATGGTTTCTTCTACAAAGTTGTTTATTATCACCCTTATTCTTGTTTTCGATCGGAAGACATTCGTTCGAAAGTTAGGCAATTTCGTATTCTTGTTTTCGTTCGAACGAATGAGAATAGTTCGATCTTTCGAACATCGTTCGTACGAACAAAACATTGCATTCCCGTTTTCGATCGAACGTATTTTTTCTATGGACTGTCAAACGCGAGCCTGATGCTGCGAACCAGGATCGTTTAAAGCAATTAATCAAACTTAATGCCGGAAAACAAAAATTATTTCAAAATAACTGAATTGTTGGGAGTAAAACTTAGTTGTAAATTGTTGTGATTTAAAACACAAACTGAATGGCCGGGCATTTCGCATTCTAATTTTTTTTTATCGTTTTTCTTCTATCGACTGATGAAAACGGGCAATTACAGAAAAATATTCTGAAGCTAGACGGTTGAGAAATATAAGTGGTTCAGAATAGTTTTTTTTGGAACTGAAAAAAAACATACTTTTGATAAAGAATTTTTAAGCATATTTTTATCTCAAACTTTATTTCAAATCTTCTCTCTTCCTCTCAGCGGGTGAAATTTTAAGTATCAGCTACGGTAGCACATTCACAACCACCGGCGGCTTCTCAGTGGACCATCTATTGAACAGCTTAGACCGCTCCGGTGTCGATTGCCAGTTTTTCCAATCCGGATTTGATTCTGGTATCAGCTCTCGCGACTGCGGCTTTCGACCTTTACCTTATTTTCCAATATTTATCGGCCACCCGGCCTGGAACCTGTGCCTTGACTGCTGCTGCTGATAAGGATGACAGTAAAATTCGTTGTCCCGTGTCCCGATGGTCCCGATCAATCAACAGTAATTTTTCTGAAAAGAAACGTCATTTTAACATATCACACTCTAATTCTCCTCGACTCAGATTTGAAGGAAAACAATTCAAAATGCGCCAAAACTGGGAAAACTCAAAATTTGATTAGAACCAGGCTTCGGATTCATTTGAGAGCAAACACCCACGGAGCTAAAATCTGCTCTCACTCTTTAAGCGGCGTGAAGGAATGAGAAGGAGTGACCATTTACCTCGAAGATGTCATGCTCCTAGGGAGTTCTTTTTACCTCTCGCTCCGCTCTTAAAAGATAAATGAGCGCTCTACGGGAGCGCTCCCTAAGAGAACGCTTCAAGACAAACGTTATGAGCTGGGAATCTGGCTGGTTCGTGTTCGTTTGTTTTGGTTTGCGCCGGCGGTGTCATTTGAAAATGATTCAATATGAATAACGAAAGGTAGCACGTGTCCCCGCTGATTATTTTGTTGAGAAGAATGGCTCAAATAAGCAGATTGTTTTGTGAAGTTTACATGCAAAATTTAAGTCAAATAGCACAAGAAGGGCCTCTAGTTTGTAAAGAAATTTGAAATATTATCTTCGGGTAGCTATTATTTCATCAATAACCGTCAAACGGGGCATTATGCAACAGCCGGGTCAGATGCTACATTTGTATACCACGTCAAGAGGTATTTTTTTTTTTTTTGAATATAATGTAGTCAAGTTAACATTTAAGGATAACAAAATAATGATGACTAATTTCCTAACATCGTGAGATAGATTTTTAAATATTTTGATTCTCATAGAAAATTTAAAAAATTGTGCCAAAGATGTTCCTACAATTTTTTTTAAATATATTTTTCCAATGCCCTTATAACATACCTTGCCTATATCAACACTGTTGGTGTGATGTTTTTTTTTTTGGAAAATCAGCATTTTTTTAATAAATATTTGAATAATTCAGTTACCAATCTGGACTAAAAATTCATCAAAATGCAAATCAAAGATTCACCTTTTAAATCTTGATTCCATATGCTGTTATGATTGGTTCACGTCACGCGTTTGTTAAATTCAAAATATCATCAATCATAACATGAACTTTTATGGTTTAAGCTAGATGATATGTTACCCCTAAATGTATGCAGCACCTTTATGGTTTTAAAACCATTTTTGACAGAAAAATATAACATGAACTTTTATGATTTAAACTAGATAATTTTGTACCCCTAAATGTATGCAGCACCATTATGGTTTTAAAATCATTTTTGACAGAAAAACATAACATAAACTTTTATGATTTAAGCTAGATGATTTTTTACCCCTAAATGTATGCAGCACCTTTATAGTTTTAAAATCATTTTTGACAGAAAATTGTAAAATTTTATTCGAACAAAACAAAAACTTACTGCATTCGGTGCTTTATGCGTTATGACATCAGAAATATATCTTAAACTATAAATTTTCAAACGTTTTCATTTGATTTTTTCATTCATTGTTGCCACTTATCTAGACCTTTTTTAGAAAGGTGAAAATCGTATGTTTTTGCAGATTTGAAAATATCTGGGGAAGCAATGATTTTTCTGACTACGTAATTTTGATGTCCCATCAACCTTAAGCCTTTTGATTTAAAAGCAGAATGATTATCTGTGGACGTTAAGTTTTCAAAAGCCATTTAGGTTGATAAGTGTGCAGGATGTTCTTGTTTACAATACTTCTTTCAACACCGGCCGATTTCTTTGTAAAACATATTATCTGAAAGCCTTAACTTCGACAATCGTTTTACATGAATATTGAATGTAAATATGAGTAATAATGTTAACGTTGTTTAGGTACAAAAATAGTCTAAAATTCGTTTTGCTTAAATCGTCGCACTGCAACCCCCAGCAGCCAGCCAGCAGCTGTGAGCTACTTGAAGCAATCAAATATGTACCTAACTCGAAGCAATTCTGAATCGTCACACGCAAAGTTATTTCTCCCAGGGAGGCCTCTTTGGGAGGAGCGCAGAGCCTCCGAGGGAGCAAAGAGTGACTGGCGCTCCTAGCGATTCTGGCGGTAAGAGAAGCGAGAAAGAGTGGTTTTCGACTGCCAGGAGTTTGGGAGTTCCTCCTCAATGAGTGGTACTGCTCTGCCTCTTATGAGTCGCGCCTCAGGATGCGTCCGAAGCCTGATTAGAACCTCACAACTCAGAAATGAATAATAGGGGTTTTCGCGAATTCTGAGTTGTTTTCATACATGCACTCAAAAAGACCGTCTAAACGCTCTGAACGAAAACAACTCAGAGTTTTATAAAATTTTGACATGGTTCCGAAAGGGCTCATATTTTATTTGATGAAAAAAGTGAAATTTCAGATCGACTTAAATAAAATTAAACAACTTCAAGGAAATAATTTTATTTTACGTCGCCGTTCTTGCTCATGGATAGCGTTCGGTGTAAACTGACTTTCACCGATCCCAGCAGCGAAATCCTTGGCCGCATCCGGTGGATTTCAACATTTCGATTTTTCGATGGATGGAAGTTGTTCTTTTGGCTTCTCCATTCCAATCATCGCTTTCCACACATCCGTGACGAGTCGAACCCAAAACGGGCATGATGTGGATGATCCAGGTCTAGATCCATACTAGCTGTACCTCGGTCGGGTTGGATGGAAAAAAGATCCAGAACAACTGGCAATTTTTGTCTGACCGAAAAAAGTGGGAATATACCAGAAGATAAAAACTAGATTAGGAATAGCTGAAAATAAATAAAATCCTTAAATTTTAATATCTTACCCGTCGCATTTTCGCCGAAGTTGAAAATCAACACTTCCTGCCGTTCGATAAGTAGCATATTTACCCTAAGGCCAATAGACTTTCCGGATGACATTCTCGGTCTTGAAGGGCGTCCGGTGCTGAGCTCCCACCAATCCGAGTGGCGAAAAGGTACGCTGCATCCGGTGGTAACCAACCTGAAAAAAAGAAAAAACAGAATAAAATTTAAAATTTTACTTGGCTTTCGTAAAGATTCCTAGAAAGAAAGATAAAGTGGTTGAATTCTTTTTTCTGCTTTTTAAATCACAAATGATTTTTTGTCAACTGCAACTTCGAGCACGGCAACCCAACAATCCATTGGATTTTGCATCACTCTGAGTTGTTTTCATCTATCTGGATCCAAAAAATGTGCGTCTTAGCTAAGTTCCAGGTTTTTAAACTCACTAGATGAAAACAACTCAAAATTTCGATTGATTTCAACTCAGTTGTTTTCATATTCATACATGATGCGACTCCTGAACCAAAACAAATCAGTGTCTGAATAATTTAAAATTACCGTGCAGGGTGCTTTGATTGTTCGAACTCGATCTGGTAACACCAACTTCGAACGTATCGCATTCGAACGAAAACAAGAATATAGCCTTTTCGAATTCGATCGAAAGTGTCCGTTCGAACGAACGACAGATACGCCGTAAACAAGAATAAGGGTGTATAACATTTACATCAACTTTGTAGAACATTGTTAAGCTCTATGTTGTATACTTACCTTGCAAAAATAATAATTCAATAAAACCATGGAAAAAAATTTTTTTTCACCTATTTTTGTTCTTAGCTATACAATACCTCAAATTTTCACAGTATTCGATTGGAATAGACTCATATGAGATATTCTAGTGGAAAACTTTTCCGTTTTGCAGATTTTTTCTGTCCAAATCGCAAAAAATAGGTTAAAATTATACATTTTTCAAATTGCAATAACTTGCTTGCGAGCAGTCTGGCGCACCTCATTTTTCGAGAAGTGACAGTTGTGATTATGATCTAAATGCATGTAAAAAATGTCGGTGGGTTCTCGTGGGTTCCTTGCCAAATGATTTAATAAAGTTGGTTAATTTTCAACACAAATTCACATCTGTTATGACCTTTTTCAAAGAAAACATCCGCATTTCTCGTGGAAAAGTCGAATTTTCGTCGTTTTAGTATTGCTGTAGCCCATTAAGCGATTGAGCACATTTGGTCAAATTTATTTAAAAAAATAAAAAATAATTTAAAACTGTTTTTTTAATTAATTTTTGAAAAATTATATTTTTGCTAATTTGAATAAAAGTGCGAGAAATGTGCTGAATTATTTATTCAGGCTCTCTACGAGAAATGCGGATGTTTTCTTTGAAAAACGTCTTAACATATGTTGAAAATTAATCAACTTTATAAAATCATTTGGCAAGGAACCCACGAGAACCCACCGAAATTTTTTACATGCATTTAGATAATAATCACAACTGTCACTTCTCGAAAAATGAGGTGCGCCAAACTGCTCGCAAGCAAGTTATTGCAATTCGAAAAATGTATAATTTTAAAATATTCTTTGCGACTTGGACATAAAAAATCTGCGAATCGAATAAGTTTTCTACTAGAATATCTCATTTGAGTCTATTCCAATCGAATACTGTGGAAATTTGAGGTATTGTATAGCTAAAAACAAAAATAGATGAAAAAAAACATTTTTTCCATGGTTTTCTTGAATTATTATTTTTGCAAGGTAAGTATACAACATAGAGCTTAACAATGTTCTACAAAGTTGATGTAAATGTTATAATAAACAACTTTGTAGAAGAAACCATGCCTGTATCTTGCTTTTGTAAAAAGTTAGATTTAGCCAACTTGCGGAGAAAAATAGAACTAATTCAAATCCATCAATAGATAGCGCAAACATAGTCGAGTAACTTTGTCGAAGACACCGATGAGCTACAACGAAGCTGCCTGCAGTCAATTTTGACCGCAAAAGTGTGGTTCCTGGCCCACTGTTCGTCAGGGGTTTATTGGAAGCCTTGCGTATCTTGATATTGTGTTCTTATACCTCATGTGACGTAACTATTCGGTGAAGAAATTAGGTCCGTCTCGTGATTGCTTCTTTCAATACAGCAATGTCCCTAAGCAAACGTCGCATGAGATTATCTTACGTAAAGTATTTTCCTTTCTCCTCAAAGTGCATCCTCATTGTCAGATTTCAACTCCATGAAGCCCATGCCTGTAGAGGGAGATCAAGAACCCTCTGAAAAACATTTAAAAAAAACATGGCAAAGGTTTGCCCACAAGAGAATTCGGATTCAAATATTTCTGCTGGTTAATCGATTTTATATGAAGTATTGTTACGTTGATCAAAAATTCTCGAGTATTCCAAGGTTTTTTCGGCCCAATGCGTTGGAGCTCCCGGGCCAACCTTATCGAAATATCGCGGGATATTCTATGTTCCAGAGCAGAACACAGGGGAGAATTGATCAGCAATACCTGAAAACTTGATCGATAGATTTCCAAATACATGTTTGAAGTCGGTAATTAAAAACCTATCATAAAGATCTCTTCTTCAACCAACATTTTCTGACTTAAAAATGACAAACTCGTTCTCCTTAAGTATGGTAGAATACACATTTGTAAAACCATTATTTTATTTCAAATAAGATCATTATGATAAGCCAACAAAAGAGCCATTCACGCTATGTAGTTGAGGAAAGAGTCACATGAGCGATTATAACAAAGACCTCCATAGATGGGATAATCTTCATTTGAATGCTATAAAACCCGATTCGAGTGGCCCGGCGCCTTTAGTTAAATTCAGGTGGCGCATATTCCAAGCCGAAAGTGCTACAATGAATCGCTTGGCTGTCGTGTTGTTTGCGTTGGGTGCGATTGCGGGTCAGTCGAATGCCGCATACCCCTTCATAAATTTGGCCGGTTCGGAATTGCTGACGATTGCCAAAGATCTGAACAACATCTCAGTGTCCGTAACACTCTTCAACAACACCCTGAACCCAATCCATGATGGCTATCTCAAGTCGGCCAACGACATCATGAACACTGTCACCAATTACTACAAGGCCCTGAACGCGACTTTGAAAAGCGGCGATTACACTCTGACATTGCTTCAGAATGCTTTCAGTACGCTGGCTACGATGAATAGCACTATCAAGTCGTTCGACCAAAGCATGACGAACAACTACATCTACAAGGAAATCCAAACCAATGCCTATGGAATGCAGCTCATGATCAGCAATCTGGTTCAAGGATTCACCAATATGCTCTACAGCGGTGGCATGGGAATTTCAGGGCAAAATCAAACTGTCGTGGAAAGCTGTGTGCTGAACAATGCTACTTTCCTTCAAGCTGCGAACGTATCGCTGGGTCGTTACTCGGCTTGTATCAACAATCAAACAGCTGCCATTAATCTGCTAGCACCAATTGCTAGCAACTTCTTCGGCTGGACCGCACTGGATATTCCAACCCTGTTTGCGCAGTCCAGTATTTGTACTGCAGGAACCGGTTCTAACGCCTGTTCCAGTACGGTAAGATGAAGCAAATGCAAACCTCTCTCGAAAGATCAACAACTAACAACCTTTTCGCCCTCTCTCTTCAACAGTATTCACAATCCATCCCCATGGAGCTTACCAATATCCTGACGGAACTGAACCTCGGACCCCTCTTCCTGTCGTTCATGGGCTCGCTCATGACCCAGTGGCACAATTTGTGTATCACGATGACAGCCAACGATATCACCGATATCCTGAACACTATCGTGAACAACATTCAGGCGTGCCAAATGTCAGCAGGACTTCCGGTAGCTGGTAAAGCGTAATCTGTAATAGACTTTGTACAGACATATGTATGAATAAAAATTTCTAGAATTGTGTTGAACTCCATAAAAAATGGATAGGGTATGGTGTATTTATTGGGAAATTTAATAGGAACGTATTATATCCTCTTTTTTAATATGCCTAACTCCTAAAGAATCGAATGCCTCAAATTGTGGACCTTACTCATCAATAAATCTAATTCTCGACTCAATTCAATTTTTTTAAATGAAAAACACAAATGACGAAAGTGACAAAAATGACAAAAATGACAAAAATGACAAAAATGACAAAAATGACAAAAATGACAAAAATGACAAAAATGACAAAAATGACAAAAATGACAAAAATGACAAAAATGACAAAAATGACAAAAATGACAAAAATGACAAAAATGACAAAAATGACAAAAATGACAAAAATGACAAAAATGACAAAAATGACAAAAATGACAAAAATGACAAAAAGGACAAAAATGACAAAAATGACAAAAATGACAAAAATGACAAAAATGACAAAAATGACAAAAATGACAAAAATGACAAAAATGACAAAAATGACAAAAATGACAAAAATGACAAAAATGACAAAAATGACAAAAATGACAAAAATGACAAAAATGACAAAAATGACAAAAATGACAAAAATGACAAAAATGACAAAAATGACAAAAATGACAAAAATGACAAAAATGACAAAAATGACAAAAATGACAAAAATGACAAAAATGACAAAAATGACAAAAATGACAAAAATGACAAAAATGACAAAAATGACAAAAATGACAAAAATGACAAAAATGACAAAAATGACAAAAATGACAAAAATGACAAAAATGACAAAAATGACAAAAATGACAACAATGAAAAAAAATGAAAAAAAATGACAAAAATGACAAAAATGACAAAAATGACAAAAATGACAAAAATGACAAAAATGACAAAAATGACAAAAATGACAAAAATGACAAAAATGACAAAAATGACAAAAATGACAAAAAAAGACAAAAAAGACAAAAATGACAAAAATGACAAAAATGATAAAAATGACAAAAATGACAAAAATGACAAAAATGACAAAAATGACAAAAATGACAAAAATGACAAAAATGACAAAAATGACAAAAATGACAAAAATGACAAAAATGACAAAAATGACAAAAATGACAAAAATGACAAAAATGACAAAAATGACAAAAATGACAAAAATGACAAAAATGACAAAAATGACAAAAATGACAAAAATGACAAAAATGACAAAAATGACAAAAATGACAAAAATGACAAAAATGACAAAAATGACAAAAATGACAAAAATGACAAAAATGACAAAAATGACAAAAATGACAAAAATGACAAAAATGACAAAAATGACAAAAATGACAAAAATGACAAAAATGACAAAAATGACAAAAATGACAAAAATGACAAAAATGACAAAAATGACAAAAATGACAAAAATGACAAAAATGACAAAAATGACAAAAATGACAAAAATGACAAAAATGACAAAAATGACAAAAATGACAAAAATGACAAAAATGACAAAAATGACAAAAATGACAAAAATGACAAAAATGACAAAAATGACAAAAATGACAAAAATGACAAAAATGACAAAAATGACAAAAATGACAAAAATGACAAAAATGACAAAAATGACAAAAATGACAAAAATGACAAAAATGACAAAAATGACAAAAATGACAAAAATGACAAAAATGACAAAAATGACAAAAATGACAAAAATGACAAAAATGACAAAAATGACAAAAATGACAAAAATGACAAAAATGACAAAAATGACAAAAATGACAAAAATGACAAAAATGACAAAAATGACAAAAATGACAAAAATGAGTCAAAAATGAGTCAAAAATAAGTCAAAAATGAGTCAAAAGTGAGTCAAAATAGAGTCAAAAAAGAGTCAAAAAAGAGTCAAAAATGAGTCAAAAAATGAGTCAAAAATGAGTCAAAAATGGGTCAATAATGAGTCTAAAATGAGTCAAAAATGAGTCAAAAATGAGTCGGAAAAGAGTCGAAAATGAATCAAAAATAAGTCAAAAATGAGTCAAAAATGAGTCAAAAATGAGTCTAAAATGAGTCAAAAATAAGTCAAAAATGAGTCAAAAATGAATAAAAAATGAGTCAAAAATGAGTCAAAAATGAGTCAAAAATGAGTCAAAAATAAGTCAAAAATGAGTCAAAAATGAGTCAAAAATGAATCAAAAATGAGTCAAAAATGAGTCAAAAATGAGTCAAAAATAAGTCAAAAATGAGTCAAAAATGAGTCAAAAATGAGTCGAAAATGAGTCAAAAATGAGTCAAAAATGAGTCGAAAATGAGTCAAAAATGAGTCAAAAATTACAAAAATGACAAACATGACAAACATGACAAAAATGACAAAAATAACAAAAATGACAAAAATAACAAAAATGACAAAAATGACAAAAATGACAAAAATGACAAAAATGACAAAAATGACAAAAATGACAAAAATGACAAAAATGACAAAAATGACAAAAATGACAGAAATTACAAAAATTAAAAAAAATAACAAAAATTAAAAAAAATTACAAAATATTCAAAATATACAAAAACTATAAAAATTAAAAAAATTACAATAACTAGAAAAACTACTAAATGACATATATTATTAAATGACATTTATTACAAAAATGACGCAAGTGACGGGAATAACATAAGTATCAAATTGTCAAAATTGGCGAAAACGACAAAAATGACCAAAACGATCATAATGAACAAACCGATTAAATTATCAAAATCACCAAAATGACAAAAGTGATGAAATTATCACTTTCATGAATTAAAATAATCCCAACTTTTTTTCAATGCGTCTATTTATCCAAGTTAAACGAAAACCAAAATAAACCTTACATGTTTTTGGTTCATTTTGAAACTCAAATGTAACTGGGAACTTCTGAATTCAATTTTTTAGAGAACTAAGAAATTTTTGAATTTCAAATGACCGTACTGTTGCAAAACTTTGAATCTTCAACTCGAAAATCTGAACTTTAAAAAAATTTTAAACATTAAATTATTAAATTTAGGCTGAACGTAGTTTTAACATAGTTTAACAAATTTTGTAAATTTATAAACTCTATAAAGCTTAGTCAGAAATCTAAACTTGATGAATACTTAAGAATTCTGGATTTGAACAACAAAGTCTCCAAATTTTAATTAGAAAATTGATTAAAAACAAAAAAAGTATGAAAATTGCACGAATAAATTTATAAAAAAAATTAACTCAAAAACTCTATAATCCCTAAATTTCACAAGTTTTAAAGCCCAAATTCAATGTCCAAATTTCCAAAATAGAAAAAATGTGTCAAAATCTGCTGAAATTATAGAATGAAGCTACTCAAAACATGTTAATTTCGAAATGTAAATACATGAAGATTTCAAAATAATAAAAGTCTGAAAAAAATCAATTTAATAGATCTTGAAAACCCAAAAATACATTGCCATAATCTTGAATTCATTAAAAAAAAAACGGAATCACGGGAATATTAAAAAAATCCACATTTTTCTACAACTGTTAATTATTGGGTTTCCAAAATGGGAAAGTGAAGTAGGCGTTGGCGGAATCGGTCGTAAAATTTTGTTTCCGCGTGTGTCAAATCGTTTTTGAAATTTTTATTTTCATGTTATTCGATAAGTGAAATCGTTACTAAAGTTAGCAAATCGACAAAACTAAGTCCTCAATTCTTAAAACTTGGATTGGATCTTGGAGTTCATGTTCAGTTCATGATGAATAAATATTATCTATTCCTCATCCAGTTTAGATTTGATACCATTACACTCAGAAAAATACTATTATACATTCCATAAGATTCTCTTATGAAGTGGCGCCATAAGAAAAATCAATGAAATTCATAAGATTATCTTATGACGCGAATGAATTCTGCAGATGAACACCTACTTCAATGAGAGGTTGTTGCTTTTCATAAGAGGGTCTTATAAAAACAGGATATGTCACGTTTGATGCAAAAAATTCAAAACAATTGATGATAAAAACTTATTTTATTGTTCGGCTAATTTGTTTGGTACATACATTATGGTCACCATCTGCAGCACATCAATACTCGGTCCACCGGTTCCGGTTTGTTCGGCCGCATACGGTCCTTTGACTTTGGGTTTTTTCCCGTTCTACATGCTGAAAAGTAAACAAAAAACAAATTAAAGTTTTCAAATATGTTCAACGATCACTAAAAATAAACTTCATTTCAAACTTACCATTTAGAACAATAACATTAATAATTCCACAACTTCGTTTGACGATTGAAAAATGACTGATGGAATCGATGCGTTCATTATTTTCCCTCAATGCCGTTTCTTCTATTTTTCATAAGAACTTCGTATGAAAATTAAAAGAATTTCATAAGACTCTTATGAAAAATTAGTTTGGACGCAAAAAAGGGCTTCATAAGACGTATCTTATGAAAATTATAATAAGAATTTGCCTGAGTGTAGATATTTTATGGCTTCTAATTTATTTCAGACTCATAAGAAGGTCCATAAAGGCAATTCATGAAATCATGAAGTCTTTAATTTTGCATTGTTTTAAGTATTATCGAAGATGAAAAGTGAATCATGTTGAAATAAATTGGTATTTTATCCATAAAATTCAATCGATTGATTCTCCTTCCTAACTTTTCATTGTTTGAATTGAGCATTCAAAATAAGCATGCCAGATTGTCCGTTTTATCCGGACTTATCCGGATTTTACAAGAGAAAAATAGAGAAAGCCTGGTTGCTCGGATTTTTTTCGTAATTTTTCTCAAATTTCAGAAAAAAAAAACCCAAAATTAATAACTAAATCTGGACAAGCTCGAATAAAACCTACAAACTCATAGGTATGCTTATTTAAGATGTTCGATTCAAACATTGAAAAGTTAGGACGGAGCATCGATATTGGATTTCATGAATAAAATACCAATGTATTTCTAAATGTTTCACCTTCAAGCTTTGAAAATTCTGAATACAATGCAAAATTAAAGATTCATGACTTCATTATGTGTCTTTCGATCTTTTTCAGATGTATCTGAAACAAGTTAGAAACCACGTCTAATGGTTTCAAATCTTAACTGAATGAAGGATAATAGTTTTCTGATCTTTAAATAAAAAAAAAACACCAGGCCGGAAGTCTGTAAAAAATCTATAAAAAAAAACTTTAACAATTTAAAAATAACATATTTTTAGCCTGAAAAAAAGTATTTTTAGAATTTTGATTGGAAACGTAAAATTTTGAATGAAAATGTCATGTTTATGTTTTTCAAATTTTAATTAAAATAAATTAAGTTTATTTCATAATTCATGAATAAGAAGTTTAGATTTTCCGAAGCAGAAGTTTGTTGGTGTGATACTTAAATCAAAACTTTATTTTTCGGAATTCAAGTTTTGAAAATGAGAGGGCAGGTCTTAACTTAAGGAGTTTTATTTTGTATGTAATCAACGTTTAGTATTTCTAATTTTTCAAACTCCAATTGTGTATTTATTCATAAGAATTCATATTCATCCATTGAAATAAATTACTAATAGTTTCTCAAGTCGTAAATCAGATTACACAAGATAGCGGTAACTTCTAGTTTATGAGATCAAATACAGTGAACTTTGCGTGTGTGTGTGTGTGTGTGTCTATTTCCAATATTTATTACGATTTCTTTAATTAGAATCCTTAATGTGAAAACCATGTTTCGGTCTTTTGTATGCATGAATGCATTTATGCATTCACTTTCGCGGATTCCTAACGGCCGCAACTTTTCAAATAATTTTTTTTATCGCCTAACCATTTTTGGCGGCGCCAGGATGATCTGACCGCTTCATCGTTATGTTATGTTAACTATGCGTTTGGACATGCACATAATATTCAGTTTTTTTCTCAACGAAAAGTTATGGTGTTTTGAAGGCTTGGTCAATGGACACAATCGGGATTAGTTTTTGAAAAGGGAGAGTGAACTCACGAAACAAGTCTGTCGGTTTTTGCGAGCGCACCTTTTTCGGAAACCGATTCCGGCATCCACAAAGCCCCCGAAAATGCATTGAATTTTAAGTGTGTTGTGAAAATTGGAAATGCGAACATAAATCTTCGCTGATGTCATGTCAACAGCAGCTCTTAGATGACGATGAGACGCGCGCCAAACAGCAGCAACAGCCGTTTGGCAAGTTTCGCTTTCATTCATGCTGCTCTTAGGAATATGTCGAACACACAATGCTCTTCTTTGGTTCCGAGCCGTTTCGAACTATTATAATATTCGCACTATTAAAGATTTGATATTATATCATAGACCGTGGAGCTTTACTGCTAGGCACAGTTCAGAGAGTCGTCATTTTCCATAAATCCACACATGCTGGGCATTACTTAATCGGCGTATGCAAATGAATTCGGAAACGCGATCGCGAATCTATGTGTCCACTGATGGAAGAGGCTGAACGCTTTCACTGGTCGATGCTGCCGTAATCTCAGAATAGTATTCGCTAGCTACTCATCCAGATCGGACGCGGTTTTGTAATTCAGAATGGGTCGCGTGGTTTTGGCAGGTGTGATTATCGTCCTCTCGGTTCTAAGTTTCGGCCGTTGTGATCTAGGACTCAAGGTTTCAATTTTTAACAAGAAACAAGTGCAAAATGTGATTGGCCCTAGTGCGGCGCCACTGCTGCGAACTAATTCCAGTATTAAGGTTAACATTGCTCAGGACATAAGTGGATCGTTGGGGACAGTTCGGGATATTTGTAATGAAGTTGCAGGGCCCTTGGAAAGTTTATTGAGTGCTACCATTGCGGCGATCTCGGAGAGACAAACTTCACCGGTAGAGCTATTCAATGGGTTAAAGGTGCTACTGGTCGAAACAGGAGTTGCCCTTTCGAATGCCGCTGATCATGCCAAACATCTGCAGAAGACCACAAGGCCGAACTTGTACAAGTCAATCAAAAACAGCATCACCTCACTTTCGGCCTTAGTTCTTGCCCTCGATGGACAATTCCTGCAACTTAGAAAAGCCACTGATCAAGTTCTGAACGCTGTTGCTCCCTTAAGCCGACAAGAAATGGTGTCCTACTTTGACACCGAGCTGGTCTCCTCAATGGTCGGTACCCTCCGTGGAATTTCCACTCAAATTCAAACGCTGGCAACATCCCTGAACGGCGTAGTCAACGATCGTAGTCGAGCTGTTTGGTATCTCGTTTCGATGGCAAAAGTTCTGAACGCTGGCCAGAAAAATGTAATCAGTACCGGAAACAAATTCGATTCCTTCATCGGAGATGTCCAGCGTAACATCCTGAACGCCACCGACGTAGCGATGCAAGCCGTCAACGTGACAAACGATATCATCCACAACAAGATCAAAACCTTCACCGACCATGATTTCACCGGCCTTAAATCCTACCTCAAATTTCTGCTCCAAACCAATAGTAGCTTCCAGGACACCGTCTCAACCAACCACGAGATCCTGAAAGCCGAAGCTCAATCGATCATGGAGAACTACCTCCCAATTCTCCTTCAAATAATCCTGAAAACAACCTCCAACGTTACCGACGCTGCTGCCACCAGTACCAATGCGGATTCGATGGAGTGTGCCAAGACGTACGTGCTGCAGATGATGCAACGGGAATCATCCCTGGCACGGCTTTCCGACTGTATGCAGTCGGAGCTGGCTCCGCTCGATAGTTTCTCGAAGTTTGTCATCACCCTGTTGAACAATACCCGAGACGATACGGTCAATCTGTCGATGCAGCTAGACTTTTGTATGCGGGCAACGCTCACCTGTAAGACGGAGGTTTGTATATTGCTAGTTGTGCCAATTGATGAATTTTTATGTGTGGTGAGTGAATCGAAAATTGTTAATCAAATGGTTTGTTTGGAAAGCTGGACCACAACTACGGAGATTGTTGCTAGACAGATTAACACGATATGGAGTAAAACGTTCAAGAATTATTTAAGGCTATTTGACGGTCTTAAACTTCGCCATCGAGCGTGCCATCTTTGCTAAAAAGTCAGCCTTCTCATTTCCAACTAGAAATGGGAAGGGACCCAAACAAAGGTAATGGAAAAACAGCGTCTGCGTAATCACACAAGCAACTGCATACGTTCTGTAGGAAAAAGGGTATGTGCTTTCCAGGCCTCAAGGCCTCAAGGTAGTTATTGCTTTAACAAAACTAAGGCTATACATTACAATGATCCTTGTTCTGAACTACGCGTGAGGTGACGAGAGTCGAGTCACTCGATTCCAGAAGTCGCTTTAGGTGAGGAATGTCACTTCGGATGAACTTTGGAAGTATTCCTCTGTCACTTCACTTACACCGACTATCGGATTAAGGTGACTATATAGTCCCGTGAAGGTAAGGTGACTCAACTTTTGTCACCTCACGCGCAGCGTAGCATAAGGTTCAATATAAATAGTACATCATTAGCCACAATATAGAAGAAACTCGCCCCTATCCAACGCACTATTCAGGAATTTTGTTGTTGTTTTTTTGTTTAGATTATAGTCGTTTTAACATGTTTATGTCACTCGCGACTTATAAAAACGGTGCAGTTGGCGGATAGGAAATAAATCGACCTGGTCTAGAACAAGTTTTTTTGCGAACAAAACACATTTTCAAGTTTTCGCTTATATTTTTTTCCAAAGATCTTCAAATTTTACATTTTTGAACTTAGTTGTGTTAAGGTTCCTTCAAGTTTTTTAAGGCCAGAAATGGTTCCTGCGTACTTTGAAGCCCCTCTCCCTCCTAGAAAGGGGGGTCTCCATACAAATTTTAGTTTAGTTTAGTTTAGTTTAGTTTCTTTATTCACTTTTATGTACAAACTTGGGGTAGAATACAGTTAAACTCGGGTTTTTGTAGGAAAGTTTCAACAAATTTAGCATGTACATATTCTTGGTGAAGAGAAGAAACATCAATCATCTTATGATTTAACTCACTTCAGGAGCATAATCGATGAAA
Organism: Uranotaenia lowii; assembly: GCF_029784155.1. Classification (NCBI taxonomy): domain Eukaryota; kingdom Metazoa; phylum Arthropoda; class Insecta; order Diptera; family Culicidae; genus Uranotaenia; species Uranotaenia lowii. Next base: position 61,199,823 of record NC_073692.1, read on the forward strand.
AACTGTCAAAATCATCTATCTATCTATCTATCTATATATATAAAAAGTAATTTCCGTTTGTTCGTTTGTATGTTTGTCTTCAATAGGCTCAGCCCCCTCAAGAGCTAGAGAGCTGAAATTTGGCATGGGTGCTCATTAGGACCAGGAATGATGAAAATTGTTTTTAGATTTTCGGATGACCCCTTTTGAAGGGGGTCGTCCATACAACAACGGTTTTATTCCCACGAACCAAAAGTCATGGCACCCATTTTGCGAACCGATTTTCGTTTCCGTTCGTTTCGTTGGCGGGATCATTTTCACCATCACCATGGGCCGGGTATTAGAAACGACCATCCAGAGCTCACATGTACTGGATAGCAAAGCTTGCTGAGCATTAAAAATTTGGAAGTGAAAATTTAGGCGGGTGTTTTTGTACCTTCTACTGTTCAAAGCACGTGCTACCGGTACGAGATATTTGGATACAATTATAAGCCTACATTTTGATTGAAAAATATAACTAACCTGTTAGGAATATATTGACTAAAATAGTAGTTGCTTTCAAAGTGCTCTTTACCGCTCTGGGGCTTTGAGGGTCAACCATTTTTATATTTTTGGAAATCCTCATAGAGAAAGAAAAATTTTTTAGATTCAGAGTTATAAGCTCAAGGCTGCGATTTTAACGCTTCAATTGGGATTTTAATAGGGGATTAGAAAATTGATTAGATAATAAAATTTGAGGTTTTGATTTTTATACAATTTGATTTCACTGACCAATTTCTAACTTTTGATTTATCATTGATGACCAATATGGTCGATTCTACCATCCATTAATGGGATGTTTGTGCCCATGAAAAAAAAAAACAGAACAAAAAAAAAACCTTTTTCATAATAAAAACCCGATTTAATACACTTGACAGTGGATTGTAGCCTTTCTTACAGCCTGTAAATAATATTTGGGTACATATGGCACAAAATGAATTATGATTAATGAATTTTCTACGCAGTAAATCCATAAAGAATTTAGGAAATAAAGTTTCAAAGTTCTGGAATATCTTGTATGATTCCGTTTCTATGACATTATAATCTAACTCAATTTACTCCTTTTGGAGTTATAGCTTATCAGTGGTTATAGCATATGGTAACTTCAAAATGGAAGGGGTATAAAAATTAAGAATACAATTTGAAAAAAGATGCCTGAACATGTATTTCAAATAATTCAACCTCTCAAGTGATGGAAACAAATACAAAGATAAAATTATTGGATAAAATTTCAATTGTTAGAGTAAAATACGATACCGAAACGTAGAAAATCGGTGGAATAAATTTTGAAAATTTTGAAATCGCAATATTTTTAATTTTGTAAGTTTGACATTTTTGTCAATTTTGTCAATTTCGTCTATGTTGTCAAATTTTTTCTAATTTGTCAAATTTGTCATTTTTTTTCAATTTTGCCAATAATGTCAATTCTATCAATATTCATGATTTTGCCAATTTTCTCGATTTTGTCAAATTTGTCATTTTTGTCAATTTTCATGATTCTGTCAACTTTGTCATTTTTTCATTTTTGTCAATTTTGTCAAATTTGTCAGTTTTGTCAATTTTGTCACTTTTTTTAATCTTGTCAATTTTGTCAGTTTTATCAAATTTGTCATTTCTGTCAATCTTTTCAGTTTTATCAATTTAGTGAATTTTGTCGATTTCGTCATTGTCATTTTAACCAGTTTTCTCAATTTTGAAAATTTTCTTCGATTTTGTCAATTTTGTCAATTTGATCAATTGGGTCAATTTTGTCAATTTAGCCAGTTTAATCAATCTTGTCAGTTTTGTGAATTTTGTAAATATAGTGAATTTTGTCTTAGTCCATTTTGTCAATTCTGTCAGTTCTATCAATTTTGTCAATTTTATCAATTTTGTCAATTTTGTCAATTTTGTCAATTTTGTCGATGTTGTCCTCGTCAATTGGGTAAATTTTGCCAATTTTATCGATTGTGTCAATTTTATTAATTTTGTCAATTTTCATGATTTTGTCGACTTTGTCAATTTTGCCATTTTTGTCAAATCAGTGAATTATGTCAAGTTTGTCAATTTCGTCAATTTGGTCTATTCTGTCAATTTTTTTCAATTTTGTCGTTTTTGTAATTTTTTCATTTGGTCAACCTAGCCAAAATGGTTAATTCGGACCGTTTTTTTTGTTTCTTCAAACTCTACTATGGAAGGCTTGGTGGCGCTACTGTTTGGTTGTCATCTTCCATGGGTTTCAGCAAGTAAAAGTTCAGATTGACTTCCAAGCCGTCATCGTTTTTGCTAGACACCAACCCCAACAACAACAACGCAACAATTGCACAGGTTTTCGATGCGAACGAAAAGTTTTCATCGCGCAACGTAGGATCTGAAGAGAGGAAGAAAAAAAAGGAACAAAAAACTAGCCCGAGAGCTTAAAGCTCGAGAGGATTCAGTAGCATTTGTCTTATTGGATTCAATTTGCTTCCACGGGCGAAATTCTCTCCTGCACTCAGAAAAATACTATTATGTATGCCATAAGATTCTCTTATGAAGTGGCGCCATAAGAAAAATTAATGAAATTCATAAGATTGTCTTATGAAGCGAATGAATTCTGAAGATGAACGCCTACTTCAATGAGAGGTTGTTGCTTTTCATAAGAGATTCTTATGGAAACAGTAAATCACTTTCTAATAAGAAAAATTCTAGATATTTTATGATGAAAACATTCACTTTATTGTTTGCCAAAATTGTTTAAAATTAAATCCTTCATGGTCACCATCAGCAGCGCATCAACAGACGGCTCCATCAAAGTTTTTTTCGACGCATCTTAATCTTCGATCTTTCATTTTTTGCCGACCAGCTTGCTGAAAAGTAAACAAATAATGTATTTCAGTTTACTAATATATTAAACGTTCACACCAAAAACATCAAATCGAACTTACCATTCCGGAGATAACAATATCATTTAACATTGAAGGAAAACTATAATAACTATGAACTGGCGATTACTTCGTACTGTTAGATGATGAAAAAAACTGATGCTATGAATGAATGTGTTCATCATTTTTTCACAAAGCCGTTTCTTCTATTTTTCATAAGAACATCGTATGAAAATTGAAAGAATTTCATAAGACTCTTATGAAAAATTAGTTTGGACGCAAAAAAGTGGTTCATAAGATGTATCTTATGAAATTTATAATAAGATTTCCTCTGAGTGTGTCGTTCGTTCATAGGAAAAAGCTCTCTGAGCACGAACGGCCTGTGGTATACGTGCATCGTCCGCGTCCCCCCGTGTCGTTTTCCCTTTCTCAGAGCAATCTGTGCTTGAGAATCTATCGTTTGGCGAAGGATAAGACTTACTATCACTAGCGAAATAGGCGATGTGATAGTCTACTCCTTATGCTTGAGTCATTCGAATTCGGCTTAGGGAAGAATGCCACAATGTGGTAAATTCCTGGCAAAAAAAAAAAAAAAAAAAACGAATTCGGGGTCGTACCCCTTGGTGAAAACCATTTTTATGTTTCCTAATTCGGAACTTTGGTTCCGAAACTTTTGAAATGGTTCGGTTTCAAACTGAACCATTAAAATGAATACAATACAACTACACTCAGAAAAATACTATTATGTATGCCATAAGATTCTCTTATGAAGTGGCGCCATAAGAAAAATCAATGAAATTCATAAGATTGTCTTATGACGCGAATGAATTCTGAAGATGAACGCCTACTTCAATGAGAGGTTGTTGCTTTTCATAAGAGATTCTTATGGAAACAGTAAATCACTTTCTAATAAGAAAAATTCTCGATTTTTCATGCTGAAAACATTCACTTTATTGTTTGCCAAATTTGTTTAAAATTAAATCCTTCATGGTCACCATCAGCAGCGCATCAACAGACGGCCCCATCAAAGTTTTTTTTTGCCGCATCTCAATCTTCGACCTTTCGTTTTTTGCCGATCAGCTTGCTGAAAAGTAAACAAATAATGTATTTTAGTTTACTAATATATTCAACGTTCAAACCAAAAACATCAAATCGAACTTACCATTCCGGAGATAACAATAACATTTAACTTTGAAGGAAAACTATAATAACCATGAACCGGTGATAGCTTCGTACTGTTAGATGATGAAAAAAAACTTATGCTATGAATGAATGTGTTCATCATTTTTTCACAATGCCGTTTCTTCTATTTTTCATAAGAACATCGTATGAAAATTGAAAGAATTTCATAAGACTCTTATGAAAAATTAGTTTGGACGCAAAAAAGTGGTTCATAAGATGTATCTTATGAAATTTATAATAAGATTTCCTCTGAGTGTATGGCTCGGGAAATAATGAACTGTCGTGTTCCTCCCACACGATTTCTGTCACGATAACCTGAGTGGGAGTGAAGCCCGTCTGATCTCCCTTTCACACATCGACAGGTCCATACTTTACATAGCAAGCGCGTATCTATGACGTCACGTATAATTTGACGTCATATATACGATAATCTTGGTTTTAGTGATTGCTGGTTGTGGCTAGCAAGCCAAATTGACACGTTTTTTGGAGTGATGATTTGATGATAATTACTATGAAAATTTAATTTTCAAACTATTTTGTTTTTTTTTTCTTTCTTTTATAGGACGTAGAAGAAAAACAAAACAATTTTTTTAAGATAAACATCATTTTTATTGTACTGCCCAGTTTCGCAAAAACGTGCAAAAAAGTTTATAAAAAATCACACCAATACACACAAATACACAGACATCGTCTGAACTCGACGAGCTGATTCGATAGGTATCTATAAAGGTATATCTAAGACCCATAATTAATGATCTCCCAAATCGACCGATAACTATACCTTTCTGAAAAAAAGGCAAAAATGGTGTTTTCGAGATGATTTGTTTTCGATAATTTCAAAAAGCTATTAGTATACTCAGGCAAATTCTTATTATAATTTTCATAAGATACGTCTTATGAAGCCCTTTTTTGCGTCCAAACTAATTTTTCATAAGAGTCTTATGAAATTCTTTTAATTTTCATACGAAGTTCTTATGAAAAATAGAAGAAACGGCATTGAGGGAAAATAATGAACGCATCGATTCCATCAGTCATTTTTCAATCGTCAAACGAAGTTGTGGAATTATTAATGTTATTGTTCTAAATGGTAAGTTTGAAATGAAGTTTATTTTTAGTGATCGTTGAACATATTTGAAAACTTTAATTTGTTTTTTGTTTACTTTTCAGCACGTAGAACGGGAAAAAACCCAAAGTCAAAGGACCGTATGCGGCCGAACAAACCGGAACCGGTGGACCGAGTATTGATGTGCTGCAGATGGTGACCATAATGTATGTACCAAACAAATTAGCCGAACAATAAAATAAGTTTTTATCATCAATTGTTTTGAATTTTTTGCATCAAACGTGACATATCCTGTTTTTATAAGACCCTCTTATGAAAAGCAACAACCTCTCATTGAAGTAGGTGTTCATCTGCAGAATTCATTCGCGTCATAAGATAATCTTATGAATTTCATTGATTTTTCTTATGGCGCCACTTCATAAGAGAATCTTATGGAATGTATAATAGTATTTTTCTGAGTGTAGAACTTTCAACATTTAAGGTAAACTAATAATAAAACATTGCGAAATTGAAAAGCGAAAAAATTCACACATGCAATTGGAAACATGCAAAGTGAGTTTTCAAAATGCTTCAACAAAGTTCGGAGGTTTTTTAAGAAATTTCTAAGTAAATGAAAATTAAATAAACCATTTTACAGGGAGATCATCCCAAGCTTGCAAAAAATCAACTCAACGAGTAAAAATCGAGTCAAGCGAGTCAAAAAAAAAATACTCAAGCGAGTCAAAACCAAAGGACTCTTCCCGACTCAAGGATTTAAAATCAGCGTACCTGTGAGCGGATTTTATTTTTACTCTACGGATTTTTTCCCCATCAGACTCAGGCTCCTTGCGAGTCTGCTAAACTCACCACTCGGTTGAGCAGGGAGTTGATCTTGAGCAAAAGAGCCAAGAGTAGTGATTTTATTTGACTCGGCTCTGTCCGGGTTAGCTTGAGCGGATTCTCTACCCAACTCAGGCAGCAAAAGGATGGAGTCAAAGAAAAAATCGACTCGGGCAAAAAAAAAAATCAAAATTCGCAAGCTTGGATCATCCATATTGAAAAGTGGGATAATCTTCAACAGATATTTTCATTAGAAATACACTGTCAGTCTTCATTTTCCAGAGTTAACCCGAAGAAACATATTATACACTGTTTGGTAGATGTTTGATCATGATGAGTGCTAAAGTAAAAAGTTTAATTGATTGTCACCATTCAAAGCCAGAAATATTTAACTTTCGTTTTTCGCAATGTTAGATTGCTTGAAACTTAACTGAACTTTTTACCTTGGTTAAATTCTATCTAGTAAAAGTTAAAGTAGCAAGAACAAAGAACTGATATAAGTTTATATCAGCAGTTTTCGAGATACATTAGTTTAATGAAAAAAAAAAAGTTCCTACTAGATAAAGTCTCTCTATGATGGAAATGAACAAGAATAAGTAATTGAAGACATGCTTCCGAAAATCAATCATTTTCACTGAGCCATGCTTGACTACATTCAGAGCCAAAAAATCAAAGCAGTCAAATTTTCCTTCTTCAACCAAATCATACAAACAATCATGCATGACAACGACGCTTCTGTATTTGAAACCAGGGACGGGATAATGTCATAGCAAAGATATTATATTCTATCAAGATACCCGGCTGAATAGTTTTTCGAACAAGTAGTCTGGGACATCGACATGTTTGTTTACGGTGCTGCCACTCAGCGAAAAAGTCTTCAAACTTTCGACTTGCATTCAAGCTTGCAAACACATACAAGTTTTGCATCTGGCCGACGAAATCACATAATCATTAGAAAAAAAAACAATGTTTTCTAACTTTTCTGGGTGAAGTGTTTTTTTATTTCTCCCACAGAAGTCATTTTTCGACTTCTCTTGAGAAGTGAAGATGTGGTTGATTTTTAACCGCAATTGTTGCGGAGAAATTGTAAAATGGTTATTCTTGAACTAAAATTTAAAGCTATGTTTCTCGTTATCTCTGAAAGATATGAAAAATGCATAAATAAAAACACTAAATTTAAATTTGTTAATGAATAATTTTATTTTTTTTTTGTACGAACATAGATTTATTTGAACTTGGAAATCATAAAAAAGTAGTACATCCCGGAAGTGGGATCAAGAAAATCTTCATTGGCTGCCACGACACGCAGCATTCAGCCGATGATTCAACTACGACACGCGATATGATACAAAAAATAATCGTATCAGCTTCCTATTGCGTATCAATTCCTTTAGACATCAGACGTTGTCGCGAATTTTCATAAAACGTTTGCCAGGGATTGCAAGTAGGGTCAAACAATTGATGGCATCAGCTACAGCCACATCGATTAAGGGATTTATGACATCCTTTTAGGGATGAGGGGGCTCTAAACTTTGGGTAGCGGTTTCTGGATATCCATCACAGGCAGGGTGGAAAATTTGTTGCGAAGTATTTCTCTGTATTATTCTTCGTAAAATTGGCAAACCTGTGAAAATATCAAATTATAATGTGAGAAAGTCCACGTGAAAAGCTACATATACCTGCCAGTTCTAACGTCCGGGTTCCGGTCCATCCGCCTTTAAGTTTGTTTTTTTCGCCTCACATACAGTAGGAGCAGCAGCTGGCACTAAATATCTCTGCCAACGAACGAAAAAAATCTACTCCACCAGATGTAAACAAAAACGTCAACGCATGCTGTTAAGATTTTCGATTTTAAGATTAAAGCATTATTCGCCAATAATTTTTTGGCGCTAGTGTTTTGTCCCCAAAATTTCTCAGAAGCTGATAGTACCTGGTCATAGTCATGAGCTAAAAACTGCTTCTAGTGACCGATTCTTTTCCTCACATGTCGTTAGTTTAAGATTTCTTCGAAATGAAAGCATGCTTTGAATGATTATTTTGGTAAAGAAAGATTTTTCCATTCTGTCATTGATCATTGAAATCTCCAATATATCGGTCATGACATGATAGTTAAAATGGGTCATGAGAAATATCCCCAATGTAATTTTTTGCAACTTTGTTTGCCAAGCTGATTTTCAAATGTTATACTACGGCAAATTCTAACAATAGTGTGTGGCCGAAAATTAATGCTCGGTTACACGAAGTGAGACGACGCCCATTCGGCCTTCGTCTATATATTCGGCAGGCACAGCATCACCACCAGCCAGTCGAGTTGTACCGCCCCCATTGGGGCAGACCTGCATAAATAGTAGGGGAGAGTGGGGTATCGTGGGCCATGGGGAAACGTGGGCCACTTTTAATATCTCAGATGTGTGTTGAGGTAAAAATCTCAAACCAACTGTCATCGTCATCGCTTTGCGTGAGCATATATTTCTATATGTTGTTGACTGAAATACGCATCATATGCTGCTTTTATTTATCAAGCTAAAAAAAGTTAGAAAAATTTACTCACATAATTAAAAAAACACCCGCTTATTTCATCGATGGGGAACCTAAAGTGCATAACAAAAATATGCTCATACGCTTATGTTCTTAGGTTTATCATGATCTTTCACGTGAAAAAGGAATTTTTGATGAAACATCAATAAGTCACACAAACGCAACCAATTTGCAAATCATGGCTTGTGGGGAATCGTGGGCCACACAGCTTAAACCACCTATATTTTTATGTTTTTATACATATTTAGAACTCAAAATACGTTTTCATTATCTGTAAAGTTATCTGATTTATGAAAAATATTTTGTCCATCCTTAATAAGGAATTTTGCCAAAACTTTCGCGAGCCAGGTTTTGGAATCTATTCGATCATACACAGCTCTCTTTTTTATTTCATCATCTGAAATTCCTTGAAAATAACGAAATGAATAATGAAATCACAGTTTTGGGTCAACTCATGAACTTTGCATGTTATTTGGTCAATTTGGATTTAGTAGCCCACGATTCCCCACCATTTTTTGAAATCCAAAAAATATTGCTTTTTTTCAAACAGTCAGAATTTGGGGAAAATAACTTATTAAAAATTATAAAAAAATATCTTATGATACCTTTAAAATGTAGAAAACCATATCATTTTTTTTATTTTCATTTTATCTTTTATAACAAAGAAGTTATGGAACAACGAAAAAAGTGGCCCATGATTCCCCACTCTCCCATATAAAAAATTAAAATAGAGATAAGCGTTTCTAAACGCCTTTTTTTATTTCCATTTGGTTCCTAAATTTCATTCATCGCCCACTCTTCTCATACGTGAAATATATTTACATCACGTGAATATGAATGGTATTTACATTCACATGATCGGAATATTCCTGTCATGACATGACCCATGACTGATCATATTTTCTTGGGTATAGTGATCCAAAATAAATTTCGCCGTCAACGTGAATGAACGAAAATTTTCATGCCTGTTTGAAACACTTTTGCGATACATGATGAGGTAAAAAAGGACGCAGACTATCAGCAACGAACGTCTCGATGCTGATTTCCTTCCCCTAACGACTTTCAACCTTTAGGATCATAACTGATATGTATCAGTTCTGAGCGATCTATGTAGGCTATCAGATGATTTTTTATTTTTCGTTTTGCCTAGAAGGACAAAATCATGACTAGGTAACCGCAATGAACTGTCCAGCATGTGCTACAGCTTTTTTGAACATGTGGTCCTGGTATTTATTCACATTTTTCCTTTTGAAACATTAATGATCGTCTATCAATAACGAGCATTATCAACAATGATGCGAGGATAGACGTTCGGGAATGATTGAGGGAGCGACGTTCAAAATGTATCACCAAGTATGTCGATCACCGTCGATTAGCCACGTGACGAATAGCAACGGTAGCCTCCGGTGGGGCATGGTATATCTTCTTGTATCGAGTTAGTGTTGATTTTCGACATATATTCAATGGGTACTTTTACCACGTGCGTATCACAGCACTCGGAGGTAGCATCATTCTAGCTAGAAACCATTCCTGATTGCTTTTCTTGAGCGATTTTCCGACCACTGATTGAAGATCCAGAAAAACAAGTACGATCGGTCATTAACATTTGCTTTCAAGGTCTTTAAAACGAGTTATAAATCATATTCGTTCTGATGTTTCAAAATTTTTGAAAAAAAAATTTGTGATTCTAGTTTTTTTTTCAAAGCGAGGGACTCATTTGAATAATCGAGGACGCCCAGCAAACATGAAACTGTAATCCAAATCGAATATTAATACATTGTCAATATCCATCGTAAACATGTTGGTATTGAGTGATTTTCTATCATTCATTTACGACAAGCTTTGCCCAAAAGAAGTTGAGTCGGATAGCAGTTTATTCAATTCGTAAATATTTATGTCTCCAAAAAGTTGAGAATATGCTAATTCGACATTAATGATATGAGCTATCTGAAAGTATCATATCAACTGATGAGTTGGCATCGTGGTAAGATGCGAACTCGGAGGACTGAAGTTCAAATCTTGGTTGAGGATTTTTTTTTTAAATTTTAAAGGGTGATACGGTCAAAATTTGGTCAAGCGAAAACGCGTGTAAATCGGTGAAATCGTTTATTTAAAAAATCAAATTAAATTTCTTTTTCAAGTTTAATTAGTAGTACTAATTTAGTACAAAATTCAGGAAACATATTCAGTTAGGCTTCCGCTTTTCCAAATCCGAATTGCCGGGCCTTACGCTTAACCCCTGCCATCAGATTTTGTACAGCCACCTTGTCCACCTTCTTCGCCGCAGAAAACCAGTTTGCCTTGAACTGCTGCTCGTCCTTAGCAGTTTTTTGGTCTTCTTAAGGTTCCGCTTGACAATAGCCCAGTATTTCTCAATTGGGCGGAGCTCTGGCGTGTTGGGAGGGTTCTTGTCCTTGGGAACCACCTGCACGTTGTTGGCGGCGTACCACTCCATTTTACCGTAATGGCAAGATGCCAAATCCGGCCAAAACAGTACGGAACAACCGTGTTTCTTCAGGAAAGGCAGCAGACGTTTATTCAAACACTCTTTCACGTAAATTCCTTGGTTGACAGTCCCGAAAGCTATGAAAATGCTGCTTTTCAAGCCACAGATACAGATGGCTTGCCAAACCAGATATTTCTTCGCGAACTTTGACAGTTTCCTGTGCTTGAAAATATCTGCTACCTTTCCCCTTTCTTTTGCCGAATAAAACTCCTGTCCCGGAAGCTGCTTGTAGTCGGCTTTGACGTAGATTTTGTCGTCCATTACCACGCAGTCAAACTTCGTCAGCATCGTCGTGTACAGCCTCCGGGATCGCGCTTTGGCCGTCGTATTTTGTTTATCATCGCGATTTGGAGTCACTACCTGGAGTCTTGTAAGTCGATAGTCCGGCTCGTTTTTTGGCTCGATGCACGGTTGTAGACAATACACCCAGCTTATTTGCGGCATCTCGGAGAGAGAGGTTAGAGTTTCGCTTGAATCTACCGGCAACTCTCTTTGTCGTCTCAGCGGCTTCCGTTTTTCGAATTCCCCCCGATCCAGACTTCCTGGCTGTCGACAAACGTTCCCCAAACACTTTTATTACATTTATAACGGTTGATTTGGCAACTTTTAGCGATTTTGCCAGCTTTGCGTGCGAGTAGCTCGGATTTTCGCGATGCGCGAGCAAAATTTTGATACGCTGCTCTTCTTCCTTGGACGGAATTTTGACAACTGAAGAGTGAATTCCAAAATCAAAATAGAAGCAACATTCTACACACACACCTTCAAAATGAACGGTGTTCAGGTTTTTTAAATGCAAAAATGAAAGAAATACGTCAAGTTGATTTTGATCAAATTTTGACCGTATCACCCTTTATCAGTGCATTTTGTGGAGACGCTTGGTTTCTGTTGGACTTATCAGGGTTACTTCGGCCTCTTTTAGATCCCGCAGTAAAAAAGCAAATATTGTTAAAAAACCGTGCCCAAAACATTTTTTCTGAGTTTTTTTTTTGTATCGAAGCGCTATCTTAAAATTTACTTGACAGAGAGTCATCAAATTTTGCAGCTAGCTAGTTAGCTGAAAACTTGTTTCAATTCTGTCCACGCATGTAAAAGAATGAGTTGTCTTTTTTCGAATACCATCCTGTTGCAGAATTTTAAAGATCACTATTAAACATTTACTAATTGAAACCTTTCAGTATTTACTATCGGTAGCAGCAAAAACTCACTTATTTTTTATATGTTCCGAATTTAACTATAATTAAATAAGTTGTTTTCTGTAATCCTTTTTAAATTCTAGTTTTTCACCTCGTTCGGCGAATACTCAACTGGAGTGGGGCACAAAATAGCGGACACCATGAACCTCCTCTTTACCCAGTCCCAGCTGACTAGCTTCCGGGTTGGTAACTGTGCCATGTTGACGACCGCAGAAATCATCGACTACGTTCAACGGGTCGTTGGAGACTTCGAAAGGACCTGTCTGGAATCACGAAGGTGAAATTTTGTATACAATATTTTAAGGACTTTTCTCATTCATTGCCATTATTTATTGTTTTATTTATTAGCAGAAGAAATGTCGAATAAAAATTGTTTGTAACATGTTTTCATTTTATTTAAAATTTCTAAACAAGCGTGTTTCCATGGCATCTAAGCTAGAGTGCAAAAGCTAAAACGTAACGGTAAAAACATTTTGGACTCTCGTTTTACAACCGCAAAGTATATGAAAGTTCTTCAAGGATCACAATTGTTGAGCCACTAGGACTTAGAAACCAGTGTGGCCATTCTGGTTTTTGATTTGCCTCGAAAGATGACAAGCAAAGAGGATGCCGAAAAACTGCAAAGGAAAAAAAAATCAGTAAGGTGTAGATTTATTGAAAAAATCCTCAGTTCCAGATTTCAGATTGAGAAATTTAAATTCAAATTTCAATTTAAGAAAAAGATTCCAATTAATATAAGAGACACAGATTTAGATTTCAGAATCATATTTCAGATTCAGATTTTAGATTCAGATTTCAGATTCAGATTTCAGATTCAGATTTCAGATTCAGATTTCAGATTCAGATTTCAGATTCAGATTTCAGATTCAGATTTCAGATTCAGATTTCAGATTCAGATTTCAGATTCAGATTTCAGATTCAGATTTCAGATTCAGATTTCAGATTCAGATTTCAGATTCAGATTTCAGATTCAGATTTCAGATTCAGATTTCAGATTCAGATTTCAGATTCAGATTTCAGATTCAGATTTCAGATTCAGATTTCAGATTCAGATTTCAGATTCAGATTTCAGATTCAGATTTCAGATTCAGATTTCAGATTCAGATTTCAGATTCAGATTTCAGATTCAGATTTCAGATTCAGATTTCAGATTCAGATTTCAGATTCAGATTTCAGATTCAGATTTCAGATTCAGATTTCAGATTCAGATTTCAGATTCAGATTTCAGATTCAGATTTCAGATTCAGATTTCAGATTCAGATTTCAGATTCAGATTTCAGATTCAGATTTCAGATTCAGATTTCAGATTCAGATTTCAGATTCAGATTTCAGATTCAGATTTCAGATTCAGATTTCAGATTCAGATTTCAGATTCAGATTTCAGATTCAGATTTCAGATTCAGATTTCAGATTCAGATTTCAGATTCAGATTTCAGATTCAGATTTCAGATTCAGATTTCAGATTCAGATTTCAGATTCAGATTTCAGATTCAGATTTCAGATTCAGATTTCAGATTCAGATTTCAGATTCAGATTTCAGATTCAGATTTCAGATTCAGATTTCAGATTCAGATTTCAGATTCAGATTTCAGATTCAGATTTCAGATTCAGATTTCAGATTCAGATTTCAGATTCAGATTTCAGATTCAGATTTCAGATTCAGATTTCAGATTCAGATTTCAGATTCAGATTTCAGATTCAGATTTCAGATTCAGATTTCAGATTCAGATTTCAGATTCAGATTTCAGATTCAGATTTCAGATTCAGATTTCAGATTCAGATTTCAGATTCAGATTCCGATTTCAGATTCAGATTTCAGATTCAGATTTCAGATTCAGATTTCAGATTCAGATTTCAGATTCAGATTTCAGATTCAGATTTCAGATTCAGATTTCAGATTCAGATTTCAGATTCAGATTTCAGATTCAGATTTCAGATTCAGATTTCAGATTCAGATTTCAGATTCAGATTTCAGATTCAGATTTCAGATTCAGATTTCAGATTCAGATTTCAGATTCAGATTTCAGATTCAGATTTCAGATTCAGATTTCAGATTCAGATTTCAGATTCAGATTTCAGATTCAGATTTCAGATTCAGATTTCAGATTCAGATTTCAGATTCAGATTTCAGATTCAGATTTCAGATTCAGATTTCAGATTCAGATTTCAGATTCAGATTTCAGATTCCGATTTCAGATTCAGATTTCAGATTCAGATTTCAAATTCAGATTTCAGATTCAGATTTCAGATTCAGATTTCAGATTCAGATTTCAGATTTCAGATTCAGATTTCAGATTCAGATTTCAGTTTCTGATTTTAGATTCAGATTTCAGATTCAGATTTCAGATTCAGATTTCAGATTCAGATTTCAGATTCAGATTTCAGATTCAGATTCAGATTTCTGATTATCAGTCAGATTTGAGGTTAATTCCAATGATGAAGATTTTTTTTGTTAAAATTTGATCAAATACCTGTATAACTGCGATCGCAATACCGGCCGCTCCTAGGCTAACGGCATGGGATTTGATGAAATCTCCAAAGGACTTGACACATGGAGTGCTTCGCAATGTTTTCGGGTTTTCCGGATCCATACATTTGACCATTCCGACGGCACCTGAAGTCGCACGATCAAATCGATGATTATTTTAGGAGAAACTTTGAATTTTAATAGGAAACAAACCTGGTGAAGATCGGCAGCAGCTCATCGGGAGATTGGTATCCTTGAACTTATCTGGATTACTTGTCTGCCAATCCGAATAGTTATTGACTCCACAACAGTCGAACTGAAAAAAAAATAAGATTTTTTATCATGAAACAAGACTGTAATATTTAATTCTTTTGTTTTTTATTTTAAAAAAAAACTCACATCAACTTGAATCTCGTCCCACAGATAGGTAATTTCCTGGCTAGTATTTCCTCCGTATTGCTTCATCGAGGTCTGCATGGTCGACTGGAGCAGATTGTAGGTCTGATTCCTGAGCACATAACCACTGATTCCGGCAGCCAGTTCCAGGATGAAAATCAATACCAACAGAACGGAGAACTGGAAAATTATTAAAAAAAAAATGATGTTTAAGAATTTGTTCGAAAGTCCTTTTTAGAAGTTTCAACTCACGGTTAGGGTCATGCAGTAGTTCTCCTTGTAAGCGCCGCAGCATCCGAAGAAGGCAATCACGAAGATGAAGCTTCCGATCACCACCAGGAAAGTGGGCACGCTGAAGAACTGCGAATCGAGGATCTCCCGGAAGTTGTGATAGGCACCCTGCACCGTGAGGCCAATGGCCATAATCGCTATGCCGGTTATCTGAGGATGTTATAAGAAGTTAAAGTAAGATTTAGATTTGAAAATATACAACTATCATACGAGAAACTTACCACGAAGAGAAAGTTAAACAGGAAAAGTAGGTATTTCACCAAATTTCCACTCAAGGTGAGCGCCATCTTGCTTTTCGTCGGTCGTTACCTGTAAGTTTGAATAAACTAGTGAATAGAGAACATTTAGATAATATTCTTAAGTTTACTTAAACAACCACTTATCAACATGAAGATAAACAATTCTCTTTGTTTGCATTTATTGTTTACAGATTGTTCCAGAAAAGTGATAAAAAAAAGTTTTTGAATGTGTTTCGGTGATGATAGGTGGGTGACGACGCGAATCATTTCTTATCTTATCGGTCAAATGCTGACAGCACACGTCTAGTCATTCGGTAAATCTGTTTCTGGTGAAACTTTCGTTGCCGAAGGCTAAAATCAAGAACCAAGGATGATAATCTTGATTCTCTGATTTTAGGCAGCGTGGTTGTAAATTCTTGGAATTTGATCCAAAGGTAGGTCAGAAGGAAAAACAATACGTAGACATTTGTTAACAACACAAGGCTTCATCCGGAATGAAAGACCACTTCATCACCTAAAGTGCCTTTTGAAATGCTGTTTACACTTTTGAAAATCAGCACATAACAGTCACTAACCACTTCCTGCCGTTTCCAATACGGAACGGATTGAAATTCTTAACGACTATAAGTTAGTCGCAGCAATGAATATTTACGTAGGTAATTGTAGGTCCAGACAAAATCAACAAAGTTTAGTTAAATGTATCAAGTTTTTCCTTGGTGATTTTCCACCATTGGGAAGTATAACTAATGATTCAAAACAAAAAAAAAATTGGTAACGAGTTAAAGTTAAGAGACACTTAGGTATTTGACAGCACGTCAATGCTTAGATGCTTGACGCTGAAGTGAAATCTACTTGATGACGTAAAATGGAAAATTAACAAAAGAATCAGAACTGGTAGCAATGAATCATAAGCGGGAAGACCAGGAAAGAGATTGGAGAAGGCTCGAATTGACTTATAAAGCTGGTTGATAGCGATCAAATTTTCCACTGAAAGTAACGTTTGCTTTAATTGTAAAACTTGAAGCAGTAGTGCTTCTGATCCCTGGAGTATGAATCTTTGAACAGAATTTTCTCAAAAGATAGTTATCCTTTTTTTTACTTCCTGCAATTTTTGTATGTCGTCAATCTAATTCAGGCGGATGACTAGTTATTTGCTACTGGATTTCAACTTTCAATGCTTAAGTGGGTAACAGCGCCTTGATTTGGAAGGTGTTTTGAAGCCATTAGTAATAGTTATCTGTGGGAAGTAAATAGCAATGAGTCATAGATTGAGGGCCTTGATGCCACTAAGAAAGGTTTCAATCGGATTTTCTAGATTTAACACACATTTTTCTAGATTCAACACACATTTTTCTAGATTTAACATACATTTAACAAGGCCAAACCTCTTTTACCCATCTTGGAAGGCCCAAGATCTGTTTAACCTTCTTCAGTCCCATAAATTTTTACCCGTTACAGTCCCTGGAGTGTCGATTTGACACTCCTGACCTAAAACCAATAAATCTTTCTTATTTCCCAACCGACTTTAACAAAAATTTTATTTTTGGAAACTTCATTATGTAACTTAAATATGTTTCTTAAACAGTATTCAGCTACATAACTTCAGTTTTCCATTATTCAAAGTCTAAAGGGTGATACGATCAAAATTGGGTCAATATCAACTTAACGTATTTCTTTCAATTTTGCATTTAAAAATCATGAACACCCCTCATTTTGAAGGTGTGTGTGTAGAATGTTGCTCTTATTTTGATTTTGGAATTCACTCTTCAGTTGTCAAAATGCCGTCCAAGGAAGAAGAGCAGCGTATCAAAATTTTGCTCGCGCATCGCGAAAATCCGAGCTACTTTTTTTTTTATTAAAAAAAACCTTTATTCAGTATTCACTTAAAAGCTAGATACAAACATTTTAAATCTAATTAATTCTATCCTGGGTTAATACAGTTATTTCTAACAAATATTAAGATTATTTTCAAAATGTTTCCTAAAAACATTAAAATTATTCCATCTTTGCTCTCTTATATGTTTTTTAAATACATAAAGACTAGGATTTTCAAAATGGACAACATTGTATACAATAGCTTCTGATACCAGCCACAAGGCTGCCTTATTTTTACAATTATCATTGGATATTTTTATATACAGAAGTTCTTCAGGTGATTTAACTTTCGTCTTAAGCCTTTGGATCACTATTTTTTCTATCCACTTCCAAACAATGCCTGATTTAGTACAATACTTGATTCTATGAAAATTCGTGTCTGGTTGATTACATATGTCACATAGATTGCTGTTTACAATATTCGTGTAGGTATACATTTTGACTCTATTTGCAATCACATCATTGAAAATCATATATAGCATAGATCTTGTATGTAGCGTAAGAAAATTATGATTGATATTTTCCCAAATAAAATCCCACTCTAAAGTAGGATACTTTTCAAAGACATCGGGAACTGTATTAAGTTCTTTCAAAAAAGAGATGTAGATGTTTCTATTGGATAGTTCAATATCTTGATCCCCTAACTGTTTAGCTGCTTCTATCCATTTTTTGGCATTTAGAGTAAGACCTTTAACATCATTCAGTTTGATCAAAAAGTGTTCAACTTTTTCTCCACTTTGAATTAAAAGATTCTTCACAAACAGTGATTTGCATTGAGTTTCGGGGTCTAGCAGTTTAAGTCCACCTTTCTCATATTCTAAATATAGTTGATTTCTTTTGATTTTGAAAAATTGGGAACGCCATATAAAATATCCTGCAGCTTTTTTAATTTCTGCTATGTGTGCATTCGATGGTGGAATGATTTGAGAAATGTACCATAATTTCGAGAGCATGTAGGTATTTAGCATTATTACTCTTCCTAGTAACGATAAGTGACGCGCAGCATGGATTGCACAGGTAGCTTTGAATCGGTTGATCAGCACTTGATAATTCTTATACACCATTTCTTTCCAAGTTTTATTCACGATCAATCCAAGTATTTTTAGATCTTCTTTTTCCTTTACCTTTTGAGGTCCTAATTGGCAGTTGTTAAATCTTATGAACCCTGATTTTTTTCAGATTAATTCGAATTCCAGCAGTTTTTGAAAAATCATCAAAGTATGACATTATTAAGTCGAACTCTTCATCGTTTCTGATTAGGAGCGTTAGGTCATCTGCATAAGCAGAGATTTTAATAAACTTATTGTCAATATTTAGTCCCAAAAGGCAGTTATACAACTGTCTTATCAGAGGTTCCAAATACAAAGAAAAAAGTTGCATGGATAAGGGACAACCTTGCCTGACAGATTTTTTTATCGGGAAAGAAGATGTAAGTGAACCATTGACTAACACTTGCGATGAAGCATTAGAATACAAGTTTTTCAGCAGCTGTATAAATCTTGGTGAAAATCTGAATTTTTGCATAACTTCCCATAGACAGATGTGATTAACGGAGTCGAAAGCTTTTTCTAAATCTAAAGTGAGAATAGCAAATTTAACTCTCTTAGATTGTTGAGCTTTTGTTATCAAAGTTCTTATTTGATCGAGATTTGAGATACATGATTTTTGCGGAACTCCAGCTGTTTGCCCTTCTCCAAGCAGCACATTCATACACTTTGCAAGACGGAAAGACATAATTTTGGCCAGAATTTTGTAATCAGTGTTCAAAAGACTTATAGGACGGTAATTATTGATATCTGATCTGTTTCCTGTTTTTGGCACTAGAGTGATAATACCCTTTGAAAAGTTATCTTGCACTGGTAATTCACCGTTTATCAAACCGTTAAACAGTCGTAACATGTCAATTTTCAAAAGATCAAAATAATGTTCGTAAAATTCATATGTAATTCCATCAGGACCTGGAGCTTTTTTCTTGGTTGCCTGTTGAATAATCGTGCGTAGCTCTTCTTCTTCTATTTGTTTTGTTAATTCATCATTCATAACGTCTGATAGGGATGTATTGATAAAATTAAGAGCCAAGTATTGTCGATTATCTGAAATACTGTTTTCCCTGAATAACTCCTGGTAGTGTTGGTAAACATACTGTTTAGGAGTTTGATTTAAAGTTGAAAAGCCCAATAACGGTGAGTTGTAACCTCTTTTGACAATTGCGGACACTTGATAAATGCTCATTTTTTCTGATTCCATCATTGTTGATGGCTGAAACCGGGTTTGATAAGAAGCTAACCGACGATGTTCAGCTTCTAAAATTTTTGTTTTAGCTATCTTCAACTCGTCATCTACGATTTCTCCATCGGCTTGTTTTTCCATCAAATCGCTCAATTTTTGATACCATTTCTCTTTGTTCCTAGCATTTTGCTGATTGAATTCAAAGGATTTCGATTTGTAGAATTGACGCACTTTAGCTTTAAAATCATAGGCCCACCATTCTGCGAAACTATTCTGATATTTCCTCCGTTTTTTCAAATCATCATAAACTTTACTGAAATCGACCGAGTTTTGTTCAACTTTGAGCATTGCGTGGTTTATCTTCCAATAGCCTCTACCTATAACTGGCATAACAGCTGATCTTTGTATAGTGTAATTCATGATCACAGCGTGGTGATCCGAAAATGGTACCCCTACAACTTCATGTTTTCCAACTCGTTTAGCAAAATCACTATTCGTGTAGAACCGATCTAACCTAGAGCCTGAGTTACCTCTATGGAATGTATAACGTCTGGCAGACGACCCGAGATCTACGAGCTTGAGAGAGTTCACTACAATCTTTAATCCCTCACACAATGGTCCGTTCCCGCTTTTAAAATCTCTCTCATCCAAGATACAATTAAAATCGCCACCCATTACAATTTGGGCGGAAGTTGCTCTCCCGATAAACGGAACAATTTTCTCTTTAAATAACTCCTCTCTTTCAGCTTTGTACTGAGAGCCAGAATGGCCATATACATTGATGATATTGATGTCTTCGTGTATAATTGATGTTATGCGACCAGAAGGATCCAACATAAGGTGTTCAAAATTTAAAGTTTTTCTGATTAAAATAGCTGTGCCAAGATTCGAATCACTTCTGTTAATAATAGCATGATGCGTTGGAATAAACGAAAAATTACAAAAGGCTACCTCCTGCAGAAGTATGATATCTAAATCATACTGATTTATGAAATCTCTGAGTAGATTCCTTTTCGAGCTGATTGTGATGGAGTTAATGTTGAGCGTACAAATTTTCCTTATGTAATTCATATTCCAAAGAAAGAGGAATCAAATTGGTAAATGAGCTGTCATCAACTTTGCTTGAAACAAAGTGGACACAATTCAGGAAGTCATCATAGAACATTGGTCTCATAAGAAACGGCAGCGGGAAAATTTCCAACAACTACTTACTACTTTTCCGTAGTCCTTTTTTCTCCATGGCGATGGAGCTATCAGCCATGAATTTAAGCACGTTCGTCGATGTTCGCTCGTTGCTCCTAGCAGCTTTCCGGCTTCGCGACTTCCTGGCGGTTTCAACCTCGGTAAATCCTTTTAACAGCTCCTCTTCGCTGTCCGTTGTAGATCTTCCATCAGAGACGTGTTTCCTCTTCGTTGTTTTGTCCGCATCATTCACCTCGGCATCCATGGTACCGTCAAACGGGGCATCATGCAACAGCGGGGTTCGATGCAACATTTATATAACCCTACATTAAATCAATTTTTAATTTAATGTATTGTAATAAAGTTATCTTTTATTGATCACAAAATGATGATGACATAATTTCTCACATCTTAAGCAAGTTTTCTTAAGATTTTTATTTTTATGTAAAATTTGAAAAATCGAGCAATAAATGTACAAATTTCAACATTTTTTTATGCCAAAAAAAACTTTATTCAGTATGACAGATCGGCTTGATAATATTACCTACAAACTTTTTACTGGTTTCCTCATGTTATACCAACATTGTTGGTGTAAAAATATTTTTCGAACAATCACCCAATTTTTTTAAATAAATATTTTTAAAATTTCGTTAGGTGTCTGGGGTTAAATGCAACAAAATGCAAATCAAAGAAATACCTGGTAAATCTCGTTTCCATGTGTTGGAATATGAATGTTTTGCATCACGCGTTTGTAAAGATTGGAATTTGATTCATCGAAACATTTATTTTAATGATTTCAGCTTTTAGAATTTTTCGTAGTAATATTTAACCCCTAAATGTATGCAGCATCTTCATTTTCAGAAAAAATGTGAAAATTATTTATTACAGACCCAAAAACTACTGCAATTGGTGTTGTCATGCGTAATGGTCTTTAAGGCATCGCTAATTTATTAAAAACTATAAATTTTCGTACGTGTTCATAAGATTTTTCATTAAAAACAAAGTTTGTTGCAAGTTACCCCATTTTCTAAGGAGGGTGAAAATCGCATGTTTTTAGAAAATTAAAAATAACTGAAGAAACCTATAATTTTTCTAACTACGCCAATTTGATACCCCAGCATCCTTAAAACTTTTGATGCATAAGGGGTAGGATTAATTGTGAACATAAGTTTTTTAGAAGCCATTGAAGTTGAAAATTGTTGCATGTTGCCCCAGTTGACGGTACTATCCTCAGCAGCATCGATTCTCTCGGGGTTTTCCTCATATTTCTCTTGGGTAGAACAGCCTTGCTCTGGGGCACTCGCAGGTATCCCATTTCCTTCCTCCATAGGTTTTCCACTCAATGACGAAACTCGGTTTCGTGGGGTGAGAGCAACCAAGTTCAGCTCTCCTTTCTCTCCAGCAGTAGCAGCGGTGGGTTTGCTCTTGAGAGCATCAGCATACGAGCTACCAGCACGTGGTACGCTAGTTTCCGGTTGGATGATAACTGTTGCTGACTTCCGCGGACAATCAGCTTTCAGGTGGCCATCTTGTTTGCTCAAGAAGCATTTGTGTCGTAGGCCCTCATAATATACTCTTCCCCTGCGGTGTTGAAAGTATAAGGTGGCTGGAATTTCTTTTTTAATGACCATGTACACTCCTCGCACACCTGTATACATGTTCAATTCAAACTCAGCAGGGAATTTTTCGCGCACTGACCTTTTAATCACCCCATATTTTCCAAGGACGAGTGAAATTTCCAAATCGGATACTTCCGGCGGTAGATCGAACACCCTGACGTACCGCAGGCAACCTCCAGCAACCGACATCGTGATATCCACAGCAGTCCCATTTGAGTATTGGAACTGCTGCACCTCAGCGTTCTGAAGTAAAGCGTCCTTCATTGCAGCCTCCGTCGCAAACTTGATGCACATGCATCTTTCATCTGTGATACGATATGTGCTCTCCATCGCAGTAACATCCGCGTTTAGCACCTTAACGAACCGCGCCATTTCAGCCAGTGATGGGGCAGCTGATTTTTCTGGGAAACTAAACACTAACGTGTTCTTCACAATTCCTTCCATTGTATTCCTTCACAATTCCAACCGCTAAACTATGCGGGAAAAAAAACCAATGGCCGCTACAACGGCAAAGTCTACACATTAGCCTCAGTGATAGTCGAAAGCGTCCTCTCACTACGAAGTCTGAGTGTCAACTGTACTCGCACGCAAAGCTGGCAAAATCGCTAAAAGTTGCTAAATCAACCGTTACAAATGTAATTAAAGTGTTTGGGGAACGTTTGTCGACAGCCAGGAAGTCTGGATCGGGGGGAAATCGAAAACCGGAAGCCGCTGAGACGACAAAGAGAGTTGCCGGTAGTTTCAAGCGAAACCCTAATCTCTCTCTCCGAGATGCCGCAAATACGCTGGGTGTATCGTCTACAACCGTGCATCGAGCCAAAAAACGAGTCGGACTATCGACTTGCAAGAAGGTAGTGACTCCAAATCGCGATAATAAACTAAATAAGACGGCCAAAGCGCGATCCCGGAGGCTGTACACGACGATGCTGACGAAGTTTGACTGCGTGGTAATGGACGACGAAACCTACGTCAAAGCCGACTACAAGCAGCTTCCGGGACAGGAGTTTTATACGCCAAAAGGAAGGGGAAAGGTAGCAGATATTTTCAAGCACATGAAACTGTTAAAGTTCGCGAAGAAATATCTGGTTTGACAAGCCATCTGTACCTGTGGCTTGAAAAGCAGCATTTTCATAGCTTCCGGGACTGTCAACCAAGAAATTTACGTGAAAATGTGTTTGAATAAACCTACCTACCTTTCCTGAAGAAACACGGTTGTTCCGTATTGTTTTGGCGGGATTTGGCATCTTGCCATTAAGGTAAAAAGGCCATGGAGTGGTACGCCGCCAACAACGTGCAGGTGGTTCCCAAGGACAAGAACCCTCCCAACACGCCAGAGCTCCGACCAATTGAGAAATACTGGGCTATTGTCAAGCGTAACCTAAAGAAGACCAAAAAAAATGCTAAGGACGAGCAGCAGTTCAAGGCAAACTGGCTTTCTGCGGCGAAGAAGGTGGACAAGGTGGCTGTACAAAATCTGATGGCAGGGTTAAGCGTAAGGCCCGGCAGTTCGGATTTGGAAAAACGGAAGCCTAATTAAATTTTTTCTTGAATTTTATACTAATGAAACTTGAAAAAGATATTTAATTTGATTTTTTAAATAAACGATTTCACCGATTTACACGCATTTTCCCTTGACCAAATTTTGACCGTATCACCCTTTAGGTTGGGATACTATCTATCGATGAATGGTGGCTAGTGAACGGTAGACAATGTGCAACTTGAGACCCCATACACCCAACCTTCGGGTAGTGGTCATATCACCTCTTGTCTGCAACTCCGATTTTCTACCTCCCCGTGGTGCTAGCTGGGGTGCGAGCAACCTTAGCGGAGATCGGGTACCTAACCCCGGTGGATGCTTTGGTCGCATGCAGACTAAGTTAGGGGGCTTCGTACGCGTCTGTTCTCCATGTTAGGGGCGGCGTGCGGAGTGCAACAACGTCCTGGTGGTGTTCGGGGCCCAAAACAGCAACATCACGACGGTCCTCCTGCGAGATAGTGGGGTTAGCTGCGGGCCTTGCGAGCCCGTGACTACAAAAAACATAAGCAACGAACAACGAACAACAAATTTCGGATGGAAAGCGGCAAAGACCCACGCGACGAAAAGGGACTAGCGATTGGAAACTTGGAACATGGAACTGCCGATCTCTAAACTTTGTGGGTAGTACCCACGTGCTCTCCAATGAATTGAAGAGCCGCAAATTCGACATCATAGCGCTGCAGGAGATATGCTGGAAGGGCTCCACGGTACGAACGTATCCAGATGGTCGTGCCATCTACCAGAGCTGCGGCAACACACACGAGCTTGGAACAGCTTTTATAGTGATGGGAAAGATGCAAAAGCGCGTGATCGGGTGGTGGCCGATCAACTCACGAATGTGCCGGTTGAGAATCAAGGGCCGGTTCTTCAACATCAGCATCATCCACGTGCACAGCCCTCACCTCGGAAGTACCGGTGACGACAAAGACGAATTCTACGCGCAGCTGGAGCGTGAATACGACCGTTGCCCAAAACATGATATCAAGATCTTCATCGGGGATTTCAATGCTCAGATCGGCCAGGAGGAGGAATTCAAACCGACAATTGGAAGGTTCAGTGCGCACCAGCTGACCAACGAAAACGGCCTCAGACTTATTGATTTTGCCGCCTCCAAACGCATGGCCGTACGTAGTACCTTTTTCCAGCTCCGCCTCCTACACAAGTACACCTGGAGATCACCGTATCAAACTCAACCACAGATCGACCACGTTTTGATTGACAGCCGGCACTTCTCGGACATCATCGATGTAAGATCCTGTCGAGGCGCCAACATCGAGTCAGACCACTATCTGGTGATGGTGAAAATGCGTCCAAAACTCTCCGTAGTGAACAACACACGAAACCGGCGCCCGCCTCGGTTAAATATCGCACGACTGAAGCAACCTGAGGTCGCGGCAGACTACGCGCAATCGGTTGAAGCAGCGCTGCCGGCAGAGGGCGAGCTTAACGAAGCCCCTCTCGAGGACTGTTGGGATACCATCAAGACAGTCATCAACAGTGCTGCGGAGAACGTCATCGGTTATGTGGAGCGAACTCGACGGAACGACTGGTTCGACGAAGAGTGTAGGAGGATGATGGACGAAGAGAATGCCGCGCGGGCGGCAGTAGTGCAAAGAGGCACCCGTCGAAATATGGAAAATCACCGACAGCGGAAGAGGCAGCGAGTCCGAATTTTCCAGGAGAAAAAGCGCCGCCTTGAGGAGGAGGAGCTCGAGTAGCTGGAGCAGCTGCATCGTTCCCAAGAAACACGAAAGTTCTATCAGAAACTCAACGCCTCCCGCAAAGGCTTCGTGCCGCAAGCCGAAATGTGCCGGGATAAGGACCGGGGCATCCTGACGGACAATCGTGAGGTGACCAAAAGGTGGAAGCAGCACGTCGATGAACATCTGAACGGCACACGCAGGAGATCAAGACGGTGGGGGAAGGTACATCGCCGGAGGAGCCACTTCCAACGACGAGTGAAGTTAAGGAAGCCATTCGCCAGCTGAATAGAAACAAGTCAGCTGGGAAGGATGGCATCGCAGCTGAACTCATCAAAATGGGCCCGGACAAGTTGGCCGATTGCCTATACCGGTTGATAGTCCGGATCTGGGACATAGAACAGCTACCGGAGGAGTGGAAGGAGGGGGTAATATGCCCCATCTACAAGAAGGGCGACAAATTGGACTGTGAGAACTACCGAGCGATCACTGTCCTCAATGCCGCCTACAAAGTGTTGTCCCGAATCCTACTCCGCCGCCTAACGTCACAAGCAAACAGATTCGTGGGAAGTCATCAGGCCGGCTTCATGGAGGGACGGTCAACGACGGACCAGATATACACATTACGGCAAATCCTCCAAAAATGCCGGGAACACCAAGTCCCTGCGCACCATCTATTCATCGACTTCAAAGCCGCAAACGACACGAGCGACCGTAACGAGCTATGGAAAATCATGGACGAGAACGGCTTTTTCCGGGAAGCTGATCAGACTGATCAAGGAGACGATGGATGGAACGCAGTGCGGATTTCGGGTGAATTGTCGAGTTAGTTCGAATCGCGCAGGGGGCTTCGACAAGGTGATGGTCTATCCTGCATGACGTGGCGCTAGAAGGTGTTATTCGACGAGCGGTGGGCGAAATGCGGGGCACGATTTTCAACAGATCCAGTCAACTTATCTGCTTTGCCGATGACATTGATATAGTCGGCAGATCATCTGCGGCGGTGGAGGAGATCTACCGCAAACTGAAACGCGAAGCAGGAAGGATTGGGTTGATGATTAATACATCCAAGACGAAGTACATGCTGGCCTGCGGATCCGAGACCGACCGAACCCGCTTGTCCAGTAACAACTAGGTCACGATCGACGGCGACGAGCTGGAGGTAGTCGAAGACTTTGTCTATCTCGGCTCACTGGTGACCGCAGACAATGACACCAGCCGTGAGATCCGGAGGCGAATTATCAGCGGAAGTCGTGCCTACTATGGACTCCACAAGCAACTGCGGTCGAGAAGACTTAGCCCTCGCACGAAGTGTAACCTGTATATGACGCTCATTAGACCGGTTGTTCTCTACGGGCACGAGACATGGATATTGCTCGAAGAGGACCTGCGTACACTCGGAGTATTCGAGCGACGAGTGTTAAGAACCATCTTTGGCGGCGTACAGGAGAACGGAGTGTGGAGGCGAAGGATGAACCACGAGCTCGCGCGACTCTACGGCGAACCCAGTATCCAGAAGGTGGTGAAAGCTGGCCGGATACGCTGGGCAGGACATAATGCGAGAATGCCGGACGACTGTCCTGCAAAACAGGTGTTCGCTACGCATCCGGTAGGAACAAGACGAGCGGGGGCGCAACGAGCGAGGTGGTTAGACCAAGTGGAGCGTGATCTGGCGAGCGTGGGGTGCCCGAGGAATTGGAAAACGGTTGCTATGAACCGAGTGAATTTTAGGAATAACATATGTTCGTCAAGTTATGTCGTGAGACGGAACACTATGTAAATAAAAAAAAAATAAAAATTAAGGAACAAAACTAAAACATTATTTCTGGGCAAAATATCTCCAAAATAGCTATTGCCCATTATCTTTCAAATGAGATCAGAAGATCTACAACATGTCCAAAGACGGCTGAGGTATGAATGATCAATATTTGCATGTTTTATAGCGGGTGATCCCAAACTTTCGGCCGGCAGTGTATATACCATGTCCTCATGTCAATGCAGGTAAATCCTTCTTCGTATTCTCCTACTCGTGTTTATAGCCCAGACTTCGATCATTTTTCTGTCCAGTTTGATTTGTCTATGCTGCTGGAAATTCGTGTAATCCCGGTCTCGCATCGTCCTCTTCTGATTCCAAGAATTTTCGAAGCTAAATATAGACACGTCGATGCTGATAAAATGTACTTTACTGATGGATCACTTATTGAGGGATTTGGAGTGTTCAACGAAATATCTAGCGCCCTCACAGTCTCCAGTCACCATGCTCTGTATATGTAGCGATGTTAGCAGCTATTCACTGGGCTTTGGACAGTGTCGCTTCAAGGCCAGTTGAAGCAATCCATTCAGAAAGCCCTCGCAGTACTTCCTCAAGAAGATACGGAATAATTTGAGTGCTTTATCAAAACGTCGCTTTACCATCACCTTCGTTTGGGTTCCCTCGCATTGCTCGATAGTGGGCAATGTGAAGGCAGACTCTCTGGCAAAGGTGGGGGCGATGGAAGGCAACACGTAGCCACGTGAAATCGTCTTCAACGAATTTTACTATTTGGTTCGAAGAAACTCTCTTGTCAACTGGTAGCGCAAATGAGACGAGGATGAGTTGGGTCGGTGGCTCCACTCGATTATCCCAAAGTTAAGCCTTAAACCCTGGTTTAATAGGTTGGACCTGTGTCGGGATTTTTTTCGTATATTTTCCCGTCTCATGTCCAATCATTATTCCTTATCCTTACCCTTATCCTCTATCGTTTTGACATTGCTGGCAGCAATTTGTGTGGTTGCGGCCAAGGTTACCATGACATCCAGCATATTGTTTGGTCGTATGAGGTTCATCTTGTCGCCATACCGAATTTTATAGACTCCCTTGGGGCTCGAGGAAAACCACCTAATGTTCCAGTGAGAGATTTACTAGGTGTGCTAGATTTGGACTACATGTTCGAAATCTACCTTTTTCTAAAAGCTATCGATTTTCGTCTATAATTCTTTTTTATTTTCATATTTCCCTTTCTATCTTCCTTTCTTCTCTCACAAAGTGTTAAGTTAAGCGAACCATTGTAAACAACCAAAATCGATTTTATCTCCTTAAAGCCTAAAGGTATGAGCCGTTTCAAATAAATTGTAAAAAAAACCATACGGCGAATTTAAGTTGACCACTTTTTGATCCGAACACCCTTTAGCGTCATTTTTGATAGAACTAAAATGGCAATCCAATTTGTGCTTAACTTGGTAATGTTTGTGCTTATCCCTAAACTTTTGATTTTTATAACTGCCAAACTAAAGTAAGGTCTCCAGGCTTTTTTCAGCACGTATCCGGGCCGGACAAACCGGGCAACAAAAATCAAGAAAAAAAATAGAGAAAATAATTTTTCTTCATCAAAACTTTTCAACAGATTTTGAATCGTATTTTAGGCTTCCAAAAAACCTTACATGACAATTTTTATAACATGCTCAAAAAATTTAGGTTTGGAGGCGTTCGTTGTTTTTTTTTGTTTGATTTGCCAAATAAATTGAATAAATCCTGGCAAAATCCGGGCATTTTTTTTTAATGAAATCTGAGCAACCGGGCCGGACCGGATTGTTCCCAAATTTTGTATTAAATATTCGGACAAACCCGGATAAAATCGGGCAATCTGGCAACCTTAGACTAAAGCAAACGGAATTCAAAATATTTTAATAGATTACAATTGTAACAAAAACGTGTAAAATGTGTGCCAGCCTATGCAAAGCTAGAAGTATGGTCCTATTTGATCCATTTGAATAAATATTGGCTTTTAAATATAGACAAACACTTAATCAGGTCTCACCTTTGTTGAAAACAAACATTGTAACATGCTGGAGCATTCGAAAAGTTTGACATTTACGTGCGCTTTTAATGTTAACAAGACATTTAATTTTCATAGGAAACAGTTTTGAATATAATCAATGGAGTTCAGTGCACTTTGTGAGAATTATGATTGTTAAAACACAACTAATATCAGTTTGTGGCCATGTTTTCAATCTCAATCGAAATTTAGCAAAGATCAACTGTGACTTCAACTGAGGTATAGCTTGAATCAGGTATCCTCAGTTTATTCAATATGCAGAGCCAAAACATGATAGGCTTTAGCCATAATTTCCTGTGTTTAGTACCCGTATTTCCCTATCACGCACACTAGTTAGATATCCGTTTTTTTTTTGCCACGATAACTATGTATCCCCACGGGGTGAGCGCATGAGTTTAAATAAGTGCACCTTGCACTCATCATAGGCACATACATATTATTATAGAACTTTAAGCCGGCAACCGGGCAACTCCACGCCCAACTTCCACCAGCAGTCGTCCACCTTGCAGGGGATTTTTTAAACATTCAAAACAGAACCAGTTTATGCTCACGTTCAGCGTTTTTTTTCTGTTCTCTACCATTCTGAACTGGATAGCACCGAAACACGTTTTCGTGAAATGCTACGTGGACTTCGTCAGCAGCAGCCCCCCAATTAGTTCGAATCGATTCGAGCCGGCTTCTAGCCTCTCTGTGGGTAGGTAAATGGACAGAAAGCCTTCAAAACTCGTAGACACAGAGAGATTGTTTGCTCAATAATATAATGGTTAAATGTAACGATTCGGTAGCATTCGGGTGAACGTGACCTTGAACGAGATGTAGACTTTTTCCGTGGCCTTGATTTACATTTGGTTGTAGTCCTTTGTCGATTGGCTTTCAGCTATCCAATACGGTAAGCAATCTTCCATTGACGACCTTTGATCTTCAATATAACTAGACTAACTCGTCGCGCAATTACACATCGCTATCGGATGAACGCATCGATTTTCAATGTGTAACCTCACTCAAGTGCCCCCCTTTCTGTTACATTTCTTCTTATCAGTACAGTTCATCTAAATACAAACTCGATGGGTTATTAGCGCCTACATCCTTTTATATCGCGAGCATTTCACATATTTGTGTGAATAATTCACGGCTTTGTGCAAACTGCACACATCAGTCAGTCAGCCAGTTTTGTTGATAACGTTTATTCACCATCGTTACAAATAAGTCTAAAGCCTGCATATAGGAATGTACTACCTTCTAATTATCACACCCTCGAAAGGGTAGGAAAATTTTTCCCCGAAAAAAAAAACACTAAACCTTATTACCTTCTACAATCGATAAAGATAAAAACACACTGATACAGGAACGAATCAATCTTCTACTTAGTACTTGTGAAAAAGATAAAATACTTTAGATCCAACCGGTACACGATACACGAAACCCGGTCGTGTTGGATTCACCCCGAATTCACGTCCTATCCGAACGAGTAACAAAATACAACTGCAGCCCGACTGACAGCTTGCTGACAATTATGCAGCGGGCGCGATTTTGCTGCTGATGATGTGGTTGACGCGATAAAGGGTGTGCTATATTTGAAAGGAATCAATTTTAAGTTAAAATATCTTTAATTTATCCACACTATTAAAAATTTCTGAACTTTAAAATTAACATTGAAAGCCATATGGTAAATCAACTATTCCAGATAAATTGACAGTAAAGCTAAAAAGCTAAAAAGCTATTTAAAAAATATGAAAAAAATACACAAATAACAAAAACTACAAAATAATTTGAAAAAAATACCTGAGTTAAAAAAATTATAAATGTTGTACAAATAAAAACAATATAAACAATGCAAACAAACGATATAAATAAAAAAAGGTACAAAAATGACAAACATGACAAAAATGACAAAACTGGCAACAATGTCAAAATTAACAAAAGTGACCAAAAAGACAAAAATGTCAAAAATGAAAAACATGACACAAATTACAAAAATGACAAAAATGACAAAAATGACAAAAATGACAAAAATGACAAAAATGACAAAAATGACAAAAATGACAAAAATGACAAAAATGACAAAAATGACAAAAATGACAAAAATGACAAAAATGACAAAAATGACAAAAATGACAAAAATGACAAAAATGACAAAAATGACAAAAATGACAAAAATGACAAAAATGACAAAAATGACAAAAATGACAAAAATTACAAAAATTACAAAAATGACAAAAATGACAAAAATGACAAAAATGACAAAAATGACAAAAATGACAAAAATGATAAAAATGACAAAAATGACAAAAATGACAAAAATGACAAAAATGACAAAAATGACAAAAATGACAAAAATGACAAAAATGACAAAAATGACAAAAATGACAAAAAGGACAAAAATGACAAAAATGACAAAAATGACCAAAATGACAAAAATGACTAAAATGACTAAAATGACAAAACTGGAAACATTGTCAAAATTAACAAAAGTGACCAAAAAGACAAAAATGTCAAAAATGACAAAAATGAAAAACATGACACAAATTACAAAAATGACAAAAATGACAAAAATGACAAAAATGACAAAAATGACAAAAATGACAAAAATGACAAAAATGACAAAAATGACAAAAATGACAAAAATGACAAAAATGACAAAAATGACAAAAATGACAAAAATGACAAAAATGACAAAATGACAAAAATGACAAAAATGACAAAAATGACAAAAACGACAAAAATTACAAAAATTACAAAAATTACAAAAATTACAAAAATGACAAAAATGACAAAAATTACAAAAATTACAAAAATTGCAAAAATTACAAAAATTACAAAAATTACAAAAATGACAAAAATGACAAAAATGACGAAAATGGCAAAAATGGCAAAAATGACAAAAATCATTTTTGTTTTGAATTATTTCCGACTACTTTCATGACTAGAATTTCTTACTCTACCCTAGTGTACCGGTATCGCGAGCATAAAATTCTCTTTCTCATTCACTCCCCAATTCCACAAGCCAACATCGACGCCCGACTCTCTTCCATCGACACGTACGCTCATTTTTATGAAAATGGCGTCTCTCACCCCACACGACGACTACGACGACGACGCGGCCCGGCATACCAACATAAATCTACCCATCAGCATTTCACGACCACGACGCATCACCAGGGTAACGGAGGCTAGACAACAACAAAATTCCTACCCACCCAGCCAGGCCAACCCAGTGTGAAATGGAACTGCATATCAATAATAACAACAGAGAGCGTTCGGGTCGGCCGATGGCGTCGTCGTTTCTCTCATCCAAATCCAAACGAACGACACTCATCCATCATCGACGTAGAAACGACGACGTGGCCGGAGAGAGGCATAAGTGGCGTCGTGAATTAGGATAGTTACACTGTGTTGCTTATGTACAGAGCCTAATGTATCTTATTCCTTCGTATTGAATCTAAATGAAACTATTGTTTTTTTTCCGATGAAAAAATTCTTTCAAAATGTATTTTAATGCACCAAAAATGTACAAAACATTATATTTAGGAAGAGAACGAGCTTTATATAATTCAATCATTGACCAGCTTCAGAGGTCCTTAGAAATCAGATTAGTTTTTGGTGTCAGAAATCATCTCATTCTAAGAAAAAAGTGTAACTTGTAAAGGAAATACTAGTAGACTGTAGATACTCATGCTTTGATAATGATGAGTGTAAGTCCCCGATAAATTTGATGCTTTCGTTCATACTATCAGAGGCGAACATGAGTATACCAATAGGTTGAGGGTTCGAATCCGGCTCGAAGGAACTTTAATGGCATGGAAATATCGTGGATAAATAGAGAGCAATCATTTCAGCCAATGAGCCAATTTTAATCTAAAATCTTTCTGGCAGGCCTCACTCAAAATATCACTTTCTAACAATTTGTAAAGCTTCATGAACAATAACAGAGAAATATTAAAATTAAACGTCAGACTTTAATAATAACAATTTTTAAACAATTGAAAACTGAATAAAAGAAATAAAAATTTTTTTTTTATTTATTTGAAATGTTTGAAGGAAAATTCAACACAATTTTTATATACTAAGCAAACAGTTTCTCTCAGTTTCTGGAATGCTTTGATTGACATTTTTTTTGTGCGTATCTGCAAAATATTTCTCCACATTTCAATTTCGTCCTCGAAATCCCCTCGGTGAAAAAACTGTTTTTCTATTTGAATTCTTATATAACATCATAGCAATTAGATTATGTACAAGTTCTGAGTTGAAATCACAGGAGTGATTATAATTTTTCATATTTCCTAACAAACTTCGTCAACAATTACAGTTTACATGTTTGATTCCGGAAATTTCATCAAAGATTACATAATCTTCTATAATTTAATTTTACTCACTGATATCGAGTTTTGGTTCTTATAAAATAAAATCAGTTAATTATTCTGGATAAACCATCTCAGATCGGAAAATATGATTTTGGCATTTGGCATTTGAAGCAAAAATATGATTTTTTTTCCAAATTTCCCAGTTTTTGGTCTAGTCTTTTAATGGAAATCTTAATAAAATAATTGTAGTTATTCTTAATGTACCTATATCTTAGCACTCAATTTTTTAATAATTGTTTTAAAAAAAATACCACGTATGGAGTTAAAAGCCACAGCTTTATATCTC
Organism: Uranotaenia lowii; assembly: GCF_029784155.1. NCBI lineage: Eukaryota > Metazoa > Arthropoda > Insecta > Diptera > Culicidae > Uranotaenia > Uranotaenia lowii. The sequence goes on from NC_073692.1 coordinate 61,233,982, forward strand.
AACAGGCCGCTGGTTGCCGGCCTCAGGAGATAGAGTTCGACATACTTCTTGAAAAACTTCTTTGAAAAGAATTTTGTCATTGTTTGGGGGAAATTTGATCAAAATATCATACATACATGGAAGATACATTCCACCATTACGTGAAGTAGCTTTTCCTGACTTTTCTGAATTGTTGTCATTTTAGAAGTCAACCAATTAACATGAAAATGAAAAAAGGGCAATCGATCAGGTTACAAACTGAATTTTCTCAAAATTATTAAAATTTGGCCATTAAAAAAATTCTATTGTTACGTGAATTCCCGTGACATTTACAGCGGTCTAGGTAAGGGTGATTGCACAGTCATGATGCTTGTAGACTTCTCTTTGGCCTTCAATTGCGTCAACCACCGCCTACTTAGAAGCAAATAAGAAAACGAGTATTTCTTTACAAGCGAAGCTTCAGACCTAATATCATCCTTTCTGAGCAGTCGTTCACAAATTGTACGGCTTGGGACGAGCCTATCAACTGAACGGGAGCTCATCGATGGCACTCCACAGGGTTCATCTCTGAGTGCCTTTCTTTTCTGCCTGTACATCAACAGTCTGCCGAACGCTCTGATGAAATACCAATACCATCTCTACGCTGATGATCTACAGCTGTACATCTCAAGCTCTGTGAGCAAAGTAGACCACCTCATCGAGCAAGTTAATCAGGATCAGACAAAAATCGTTGAATGATCCTATTCTATTCTATTTTGTTTATTTATAGAGGATTTTAACCAACATGGTCATTCGTCCTCTCGTTGAATGATCCAATAACAACTGTCTCGTACCGAACCCGAAAAAGACCCAAGCTACTGTGTGCAGTAAAACCGGAACTATTGTGCCGAACGTGGCATTTGTTTTTAGAGGAGAAGCTGTACCACCTTCAACCTCAGTCAAGAACCTTGGAATTTACATGAACCTCAACCTCTCGTGGACCCAGCATGTGAATGATGTCGTAGCAAAGGCTTTTGGTACTCTGAGAACCTTTTGTCGCTTTTCTTCCGTACTATCTCGATTTACTCGCCTCAAACTGATTCAATCCGTGATAGTTCCTTTGCTGACTTACTGCGACATAATCTATTATCTTGGTCCAAGATATGTTAGATACAAGATTCTTGGATTAACAGCTGCTCTTAAGAAGCGACTAAATATGTGTTTTAAGTCAGCTGTACGGTTTGTTTTCAACCTCCGGAGAAGAGACTCGACTGAACACGTTCGGAAAACCATCCTTGGTCACGAGCTGGTTTCAACTATCAACTGCGAATATGCTGTTTTATGCGACAAGGTTATCACAACATTCTTCCCAGATATGTTACCCAACATTTGCAAAGAGGACGTCAAGACAGGACCCAATGTTTCATCATTCCAAGACATGGTACTTCTGGAAGGAAAAGCGTGCTTGTTTTTGGGGCGTCGCCGCGTCGCTCTGGAATGGTACACCTATCTCCATCAAGGAAAAGCCCTCATTTAACACATTCAAAACCACATACAAACTCTTGCTGCAATAACCATCTTTTTCGTGTTGTTTTTGCTATTTAAAATTACCTCCAATACTCAAGTTCTGTTTTATTAGTTTTTAATTCATTGTTAGCTCAAAATAGTGTTCATTCATTCCATTGTTTTTTTTCTCACTAAAATTTCCTTAACCTGATATGATGTAATTTTACAAAAAGGTTATCGTCACTGAATAAAAAAACAATTACAATTAAAATTACAATTTGACTTCAGTACATACCATTCTGATTCCCTATTCTTTCTGTGGAAATAGGATATCGGTGACTCAAAAAAAGTTGTAGAGAAAAAAATTACCCACAATTTGATGTCCGTAGCTTCTTGATAGAACAACAACGAACAAAGTTATGCCTCTTTAAATTTGTGACGTGAATTCACTCAGTTTGAACAGAACAGGGTAGTGGACTGAATTCTCGTCACGAAATTCCAAGTTATTGTGAACCATTCTTTAAAACCTTCAAATTTTAGGCTACACTTGTTCAATCATAAATTTTCAATACCTTTTCCAAACCTTTTCCTTATTTTGACTGGCTTTTGAATAGCAACATATTGAGGAATCTTACATTACAATTATATACTACTGTTTCTCACAGAGTTTATTCGAAAAATCACAAAAAAAATGTTTTAATTTTTACATCAATGTTTTTGTTTTTTATTCAAAAATAACCAATTATAATAAATCAACTAAAATATTTTCGATTTGTAAAAATGCGACCATCTGGAGGGTCAAAAAAGTCTTCAGTGCATATTTCCCTTTTAAAATCATAAAAAAAAATCAAATTTTGTGACGTGAATTAGCTCATTAGCTCTGCTGTAACTCAACTCGATTCCAACCGATTTCTATAAAATTTAGTGTTCCCAGAGTCGTCTGATCATTTTCAAAGAAGATTACGCTTAGGCTAGCTTAGCTTAGCTTAGTTGACTACTCATATCCACCTTAAATCATTTAACTTGAAGTGCTTAGATATAATACTTTCAAAACTCCAGATAACATATTTGATCAGACTTTGCTCAACTTACGCACTTCGAATTCCATGATCGCTAGCGTGGCTATGCAGAACAGGTCCTTGCATCAGTTTTGTGCAAGGACCAAAAGAATGGTGCTTGGGAAGTGTGCAACTTGGATTATCACTAGAGATCACCCACCGTGCCATACTCTTTCGGCGAACCGGCCGTGAGGATGCACCTAACAGACTGCGCGTCAAGACTGACTCGATAATGTGTCAATACACCCATACGTCTGTTCTTGCCCCTCACATCTTCTTTCCTCTCAGAAGTAAAAAAAACAGTTTCAATATTTTTTGGTTCAATAATATTGTGTTAAATCATATAAAAATGCTTTTAATAAAATGGCATATATTCTCTTAATATTATTATTTGCATCTCTAGCCAAACGCAGAAGGCGGTACGATCGAGAAGTAGATCTTCTGGATTCGAATATCATTACCCATTTTTTTCCGCCAGTAAAGGCCAGATGGCGCTGTGTATAGTTTTACTAAAAACTGCCTTTCTCTCCAATCATGGAAGAAGAGAACACCAGAGGGTCCTGATTATTGCACCCACACAAATCCGAGGTTTCATTGATTTGCATATGATGTGTATAACATCCACACAACGCACGAACAACTCGTCATTTTTCCCATCAACTGCCATGTAAACTTTCTTTTCTTCAATGCGGTCTTTTCGACACGCAATTGTTCAGGTGTTCTCACAACACGCAGTTATTTGACTGTTCTAAAAACTTGCCAGATCTTTTTTCTCAATAACTGTTATCTTAACTCACTATTTTTCGTATTAAAATTATTTGGGCCCTAAAATACTCGCCCTTTTTCACGCCCGTCTTTTGAACTTTATGTTCTTCTTTGCGGTCCCAACTCGCCTTTTTCCAACAGCTGTTCTCTCAACTTCCTGTTCTTCTTTGCTGTCCTCCCGACTCGCAAAGGTAAGGCTGTTCTCACAACTTGCTCTTTTTTTACCAGCTGTCCTCTCGACTCACTGTTTATTTTGTGCTGTCCTCCCGACAGTCAAAGGTAAGACTGTCCTCCCAACTCGCCTTTTGTCAACAACTGTCCTCTCAACTCGCTGTTCTTCTTCTTAGCTGTCCTCCGGACTCGCAAAGGTTAGGCTGTCCTCTCAACTCGCTGTTCTTCTTTGCTATCCTCACGACTCGCAAAGGTAAGGCTGTCCTCTCAACTCGCCTTTTTCAAATTTTTTTTCTGTTTTGCAAATATGTCGAATATTAACGAAAATGTTGCTTTAGCAACACTGGCCAGTTTCGCTCCAGCTAAGTTTCACACACAAATCTCTCTCGCTCTCTCTCTGGTGGGTGATCTCTGAAGAAGGTAGCTTCGAGTGTTCTTAAAAACAAAACTTTTCACTTTGAAAATATACCATACACTTTTTCCACTTTGATGCGCGCTACCAAACACAAATGGTGCAGGTTGTCGTCCTGCCACGGTCGCCAAATGTGCAACTTGGATTATCACTAGAGATCACCCACCGCGCCATACTCTTTCGGCGAACCGGCCGTAAGAATTCACCTAACAGACTGCGCGTCAAGACTGACTCGATATTTGGGGAGAATGTGTCGATACACCCATGCGTCTGTTCTTGCTCCACACAGGAAGGGCAGTTCATTCACAATGCACAAAACTCGTGCTCTCCCATTGATCAATAACGGAGCCGACCACGTCCTAGTAGTCAATATGGAATGAAGGAAGGATTGTTAGTAGGATACTTCCTAGGATCAATCAACAACCTTTAGTCCCTTTATATTTAAAGGTTTAATTTTGAAAAATTCAGAAACAACGGTAAGTTAATATTACCAACTATAGAAACCATATATTCGTCTGCGAATATATATTTAAATATCCAAGGAAAGGGTTGTATTGGTAGGGCAAAGTTTATAGATCAGTATCCATTTTAATGTTCGTATCGAGTTTTCGCCTCCTATGCTCCTGGATTTTTCTTAAGGAATCTCCTAACTATTTCTATCTTTGAGGCAGTGATAAAAAGTTTAATAGTAGGGGAGAGTGGGGATACTTGATCCCCATTTCTTAACTTCACCATATCTTTTTGGACAAAAAAAAAGCAACTTGCACTTTTTTACATTTTCTGACAGCGTGTAACTTCAAGTTTCTATGCTCCAAAAATAAGAACGATACTTGAACCCCTAGATGAACTAGAAGCATTTTCGTGGAAGTAAAAAATGGAGATATTTTTTAAGTTGAGGGAAACTTGATTGTTGTTTTGCTCCATTTGGCACTTTTTTTCTAGAAAATTTTATCTTTGTAGGACATTCCAGTTTCGAGATACAGCTTAGGAATCAAGTATCCCGAGGGATCAAGTATCCTCACTCTCCCCTAATGTAAAAATGTGATTAAATTTTTTTAAATTAACTTGTTTTTCTTATTCTTATTCCTGATACACTTATATGTTTTCAAAAACGACCTTTCAGAGATAAAGATACTTCAATCAAACGTCGAAGAATATTTAAAAGCAGATATTTAAAATATTAAATTTTGGTTTTGGATATAGTGAATCTCCTTTTTTTCTTTTCATTTTTTACTTGTTGTGAAGGATGTGATAACTGAATAAGATCGTTTTTGGAAACTCGTTAGTAAAATTCAACACTTTTCCTCATATTGATTTCACGATATAATTTTCAAAGAATACTTTTTTCTACAAAATGTAGCATTTTTTGTTGGCTTCAAAACCTATTAAAAAATTCCAAAACAAATCAATCCATATATTTTAATTAATAATTCTGTAAAAAATGGCAACATTTACACTTTTCCCAACAAAAAATTTGATTTTTGAATTATATGATACAAGTAAAAAAAAAACACTTTTTCTGTTGGTTTTGTGTGAGTTGAATTATCAAAATTATAGACATGCAACTCAGGTACAATTCATCTGCAAAGAAGAGAACGCAAAAACATTGAATTCAACGTTTTCTATACAAACATTCCTTCTAAAAAGAATGAAATAATTTTATTTTTTTAAGTTTTTAAAATTTTCATGATGCAAGAAATGGAAAAGAAATTACATATTATAACTGGCATCCCTGACATAATCGTATCCGGAATACACGCTATCAGAATGTCGTGATTTTACGAATCTCAATTCAGAGATTCATTTAAACACGTCTGTCGCTCGCAAGAATAGATCAATGACTGACTTTGTTTTGTTTGTTTGTCAAGTGCTGCCAAAATAGCAAATGTTCTCATAGAAGTTTATTTTATTTTATTCATCTACAGTGTTGCCGAATACAACTATTATTTTATTTTATTCCTAATTAAATTTGATTTATTTTCTGTATATTCTTCATCTCATCCCTACACAGAAGTCACACAGCTTTCTCGAATTAGTGCTTCCGTTTTCTCCGCTAGAGGATGCTGACGCTGTCGCTTTTTCATTGTATGGAGTAAACGTCTGTGGTCAATGTGTATTGGTTTAGTTGCTTATATTCAACAGCCTTAATTTTTGATTACGTTGATTTCGATATCGATGAAATTCGGTCTGATGCTAAAATAAACCTTTTTAACACCAAATTTGAAGATTAAAACATTAAAGAGAGCTGGGCAAAAATATATGAAAGTCGGTTGAAAAAAAAAAAGCAAAATGGTAAAAAACTGATTCAAATGTTGAGCTAGTAAGCAGCAACTAAAGTTGAATTTTTCGGATTTAACTAAAGTGGTTTCTGTGTGAATGAATTAACCCGATACCGGTCATTCGTCACAAGCGTGCAGCGAGTCAGTCGGTCAGCCAGTCGGCCAGCAAGCGTGCTAGCCGGGTAGCACATAGTTTCCTCGGTAGTTCGAGATCGGGTTGCTCACCGGTGTTGCTTCCGGGTTGCAGACCTCCGGACAGGTCTGCACAGTTTCCACATGCAGTTTGCCTTATAAGATATTTACAATTTACAAATTATTTCCGTTATGACTCAACTACGCAAGACACTGTTCCAGTGCTCATTTTCTCCCTCTCTGAAAATTGGGCACTTGTTGTTCGACGACGGACGATTCCATGTCACTCTGTTCCAGCTTTGCAGACGGGCAACATAAAAAACAACAACCATCCCACCCATCCCATCACCCTCAGCTAAAATACATCTCTATCCTCCATCCATCCACTTCCCGAGTGGAGATTCCGTTCTGCTGATGCATAGGTAGTTGGGTCTCAGCGAGTTTCAGTCTGTTAGAAACTTTCTTCGCGTTCGGTTGTGTGATCGGGAATTCTCCTTCGTGGTTTCGAACCGTGTCTCTCACATCAAGGCGTTAGTCGAGTTCGTGTTATCGGTCTGGTGCGCTTGGTCCTGGAATCTACTGGGGGAATCTTGATCCTTGGAGAAGTGATAAGGAAGGTGCAATTGCACATGATCCCGTGGTAAATCGGTAGTCCACAATCGGTGTGTCTTTGCTGTGTGCAAGTGCTTTGAGGGCTCTCGATTCCATTGTTCCCTTAGGAAGTGTGAGCTAAAGTGTACGCGTTCAAGCGTATTACTGCTGTTCTATCATCGCGAGTGAAGCATATTGTTCGGTTCAGCCCTATTCCGGTGTATTTGGCTCAAAAGTGATTTCTTTCTTTCTTCTTCGGTTGCAAACGTCTCTTGTTGTTGGTGGTTTTTTAAGCCCAAAGCAAGAAACGAAAGGAAAGAAAAAAAAACACAATCAACCCAGACACAAAGCGAGGATTTGAGAAGCTGCACTTGTCGGATTACGCTTCCAGAAGAGAATTCGGTTGGTGTTTGGTTTACCTTGGGTGCCCTACTTTGGAGCAGTTCTGTGCATCGGTTTTGGAGGATCTCCAATTCGAGTGAGGGTGTTAATTTTTTGGATCCATTGCTAATTAGCCGGCGTTTGGCGAAAATTTTTGAAGGAATTTGTCAAAGGCACGTCGAGCGTTTTCAACGATAAAAAAGGCGATCTTTGTTCCATTCCCGGACTCCACAAAAAAGGTTCGTATTACAATCTACAATTATTATTATTTGTTTGGGTGAACCTAAACGCTCCGGAAGCCGGCAGAAGCATGCATAACAATATGAAAGAAGAGAACAATTTGCTCCACTGTAATTAAACCGTCGAGTCGTTTGTAATCGTGGGTTATATTTTTCTCTTAGGTGTATTAAATAGACCGGTTATAGTTAGGGCGGATGATTCTGAATTTGAATCTATATCTGAAATCTGAATCTGAAATTTGAATCTTAAATCTGAATCTGAATTCGGAATCTGAATTCGAAATCTGAACTCGGAATCTGAATTCGGAATCTGAATTCGGAATCTGAATTCGGAATCTGAATTCTGAATCTGAATTCTGAATCTGAATTCAGAAATGAGAAGATGTATTGAAATCCTTATACAAATTATTCATGATTTTCGAAACTCATATGCATTTTCAGTATTTCGAAGATAGTTTCCAATATGAAAATATGAACATAAGAAACCATTCTGAATTTTCGTTTCTTATTCAGATTCGATGTTTTTAGACTTATTTCTTTTGCAAAGATCAAACAAAACAAAGATTCAAAATGGCGATCAGTTTCACAAGCCGTATTAAAATAAATAATTGAAATAATGAGTTCAGATTGAAACCAAAAACTTCAAAACTTGAGCTTTCCAGAGTTATTTTAACACGTATCCAGACCTGAAATTTAGGTTTTTTTTAAACCTTTCAAAACCCAAATAAGATCCGGTAAAATCTGAGAAAATTCCAGGCCATAATCCAAAAAAAAATAAGGAAAATTTGAAAAAAAAAAATAAAAATAAATTTATTGTCGAAGCACATTAGCAGCGTTCAGTTCGTTTAAGGCATCCGAAAACATACAGACCCCGTTCGTTTTTGGCAACACGTCCGAACATTTTGTGTTGCCAAAATCTAATTTTCGGGAATCGATCGGTTTGTTTTCTCAGCTTTCTTCACTTATAACTACAAAAAACTCTATTATTATAATCTTCTACGTAATTTTTATCCTACTTTCGATCATTTCTAGTTTCTTTTTTATTTTTTTATCATGTTTCTGATGCATTTAGAACTTTTCTTGTTTTGTTTATAATTTTTGTTTTTTTTTTTATATATATTTGGCATTTTTGTCATTCTTCATAGCTATTTTTCGTCATTTTTCGTCTTTGGTTTGTGTTTGTTTTTTTTTTTTTATTTTATGAAATTTCCATAATATTTTCACTTTTGAGTGCTTAGTAATTTTTTTAAATTTTGTTATTGTTGTCGTATATTATCACCATTAGATAACGTAAAAACATATTTTTGGTGTTTGGTTAAATTATATTGGTCGTATTATAGCAAAAAAAAAAGGTGATGTTGTTTCTAAATCGTTGCCAAAATCGAATATTACTAAAATCGAATGTTGCCAAAAACATTTTGTTGTTGAGTTTGATAAATTTAGCTTTTTTATATTAGCATAAAACAAGTTTTTTTTCAAGGAAATTGAAGGCATTCTTATTTTCTCTTACTTAAATCAAAAGCCTTAATCAACCAGATTCTTGAGCAAATCCAAAGCCTATAACCATCGATGAAAATTGTTGACCTTTTTAGTTACTTATTGCTTCAGTATATAGCTTACTATTTTAAAGATTTTAAGACGTATTTTTACAAGTAACTATATAATTCTAAAAACTTCTAATGTCGAATTTAAAAATGAATAATCAATACCAAGAATTTTTTTAAATTTTTATTAATTCATGCATTTTTACGGCAAAAATATCATAGAAAAAAATTAGTCACCAAACCCCTTCCCCCCTCATGAGGCGGCTCATCCTATGTACACCATACTTTCCCCCACAACATCTCATTATTTAGGAGATGTTAGACCGGGATAGAGGAGGCACTTCCTTAACCTATACAATGAAATTTGGTTGGTCCGAAGGTTATATGTGGTGAACAATGGGAACCACTATCGATGTGAAGAATATGAAATATACTACCTTGTTTTTCTAAAATAAATGAATATCATAGGAAAACCTAGCAAATTTGTAAAGGGCCTTAAATAGGACTTTTCCGACCATAAAGTTTAGACCTGAGATCAGCAAAACTTAGTTTCAACACTTATCAATCAATTAAGGTACGAATTTTCATAAGGGCATAATTTACCATCTTTCTTGAGTCTTTCTATCATTTTTAGTCCGCCGTATGCAAATTAACTACAAAGAAACACAAACATGTTATAACTATGGTGCTGCTGGCTGAGAGTGAAAATGTTCGATATATTTATTTCAGGTTTTTTAGAAATGTTTTAATCGTTAAAAAGTTGTAATATTTTTGATCATCATTGGTAAATCTCTTTACACATTTTACAAAAAAAGTTTCACAACATTTTTTCCATTATTCTGCAGTTGTCAACAGTAAAAAAAGTGTAAACTTCTTTCCATTTATGGGAAAAACATGGATTTATTAAAAAAAAAAATGCTTCTATAGTACAAAGTAGGGCAACCAACCCTAGATAAGTAGGGTAACGGACCTATTTTGGACCGCTTTGGGAAGTAGCTACGCTTTCTTCCAATACAAAAGTACATGTTACAATTTTTGACTACTTCATCCGTTCATTACGAAGATCAAGGCATTATCTATTAAAACATATCGTCGTTTGTTGCAATGTATCAAGATTTAAGCCCAAAAACTCGTTTCTTCGATTATTGCTCTGGTCGGTATTTTTTGACCACCAGGTTTCTATTTTGGACCACCTTCTGGACCTATTTTTGACCATCCTAAATAGGATTTTTTTTTGTAAATTTTGCGACATTTACGACAGCGATATATGTACAATTATGTGAATAATTCAGTTAATCTTTCCTTTCTTATTCTTGTAGTCAACTTTTGTTTGTTCACGATAATTCATTCCTGAACTATATAACTTTCTTCAACTTTTCCCCAGCATCTATCTAGGTACATTTAATTAAAGAATACTTCTGACTACAACCGTCTGTTTTCTTTCTACAACTTTTAAAGCTTTAAACCAGTAATATTCGATAAGAATAGAGTAAAACAGAAAAAATCCTCCGCTATATAGTGTTTCAATTTTTTTTTAAAATTTCTACAGCACACTGCAATCCCGAAGAAAGTTGCACTGCAGTGCTAAATATTGACCAATTGGCTTATCTTTAGGATCAACTTTTAGAACGCGAATCTCCTTCAGGCGACCCAATGATAAGTTAAAAAAGTCTGACATCAATTGATGCATTTTGACTTCCAAAACCTCAATGGATTTGGTAAAGCTTCAGTTCTGTAGAAAACATAGATTCAAAAAAGATAAAAAAAATATGTGAAAATTATGCGATAGTTTTAACCATCTAAAAGCAAAATTTCTTCCACTGAAAAAATCACAAAAAAATCAGTTTTATCTTTAGAACAACTTTTGTTTTACGAATTTGCTACATACAACATTTCGTGCAATTTATTTGTTTTTCGAATTATTTTTCCAACTCCGAGTGACAAAAGGAGGATTTGAAATTTGTACCAGTTTTATTTTATATGATATTTCATTGTATTATATTATTTTACTATATTACATTTTATTGTATTATATAACATCATATTTTATTATTACAATATTATTTCTGTTGTCATTATTACATATTTATCTAAGCAACACGGGCAGGGGCATCTGAGTATCCTCGTTTTACAAAAAGAGCGGGTTACCGTGTATGCTAGTACCGCATTGAATACTAGACGTTCCTCAATTTATGTCAAGGGAATTTGGCATGGTTGAGAATAATAAAGTATTTGATTACTTTTTGTAAAATAAGGACGCACTCTTTTTTCGGAAGCCTTGGCGGCGGGATTATAATTTGCATGCTATCATGGTTAGTCAACAATATGGTTATAGCTTCTCGAGACTTTCCCCCTTTTTACCCTGGATACCGTTAGTGCCTCTGCTTACGATTCCATTCCTTTAGAAGTCTCATTGAGTGGTTATGATTGTGTTGTGTGGTAGCCAAGATGGACGTGAGGGTTATTTTTTTTGCCACAACCGCGGCGCTGCCGTAAACCCAAGGTGGATACAATACATACATACATACATAGAACAACTTTTGTTTTACGAAAAAAAATTAACATTGAAGTTAATTTTTCAACTGTTTTTGTTCTCAAAAATTGCATACCCACAGGGGCTGAAAAACTAAATTTTTAGTACTTTTTCGTTTGTAATGTTTTCACATTTCATCAATTTTTTCCTAAGTTTTGAAACACATAATGATTATCTCATTGCTCAGTTAAATATATTAAATTGTTCTACTATTAACTGAGATATTTCAACTGTTACAAAAATTAAACTTATTACTTGCCGTATTGTTGTCGTTTTTTCAACTCCTCCTTTAGACGGGGTTTATATTTCGTCTCTTCTTCCTAACCAAGTGTATTTATTTCTTGAAAATCAACCCTGAATGGTTGTAAATTTTAGACCAAACTGTCAATAATTTTCATAAAGCATTGATCTTATTAAAAGTTTGTGCATGTCCAGTTTTTTTCATGTTTTTTAGCTCTTTTAAGCTGTAGCTTTTAACAACTGCTTATCAAACAGATGCCACTAATGTGGATTGTTAGATTAACGTAATTTAAAGCATAGTGCACATAGTGGAGCCAAAGGGGTATAAGTGACAAATTTGAAAAAATCGAGATAACCATCTAGTACGAATCCTTGACTTGTCAAACATCATATGCTATTTTAATCATAATTTTGTTTCACTATTTTCCTATGTTTTGATCTCGTTGAAAAAATCCTGCTAACTGAAAATTACTTTTTGTTTGGATCCAAACGGGTATAAGTGAAGCACTTATACCTCTTTGCCACCAAGAAATCTACTTATACCACCAACCCAAATGTCATTTCTAGTTAGAAGTGTTTTTTCCATGGGGATGAACAATTTTAAAAAGTGGAATTTAATTTGCATTTGAAAAGTAAATCATGTTTGAAAATTTACCATCAACAGTTAATCAATTCATTGCATTTAGTGATAAGTCGTGTGAACGAAATATTATAAATTTTTTTTTATTCTGACCCCAATATTAATCCCAAATTCTTGATTCTGGCCATAGGTATATGGAGTTGGTATGCCACAAATTTTGGTCTAGACTCAATATGTATTTGTATGAGATGATTGGGTTAACGTTGAAGCGCTAGTCTTAAATGTACTGTTTAACTTAAACTCAAAATGAGCGGAAGTCCATTTCCAATGTCTAATTTATCACTTAAATGCGCAGGAAACATACAATGAATAAATATTCATAGAGAAATACCTTTCATAAATTATTCTTATAATTATCCCGAGGAAAATTGTTGTTAGAAGAGATTTACTATAACCTGACAAGACAAGGTTGACCTTTAGACATTAAATCTCTAGATTAACTGTACCAGGTTATACTTCCCATCAAAACAGTAAAAAATAAATATGTTAATAAACTATTTGACTTTCGCCTTATTAAATCCCTCTGTTCTCTAAATCATATCAACAAGACAAAATCTCCTGAAAATAGAAATTTGTTAGTGGCAAACGGGTATAAGTGCAAAAATAAAAAATCATGTGTAGCCTCAATTAACGTCAAATAAAGGTGGTTTTTCTAAAAAATGGTATCAAATAATTTGATTTTATTTAATAAAATAAAACTCATTAAAAATTTCGTGATAATACCTATGGAATTTATTGGAACATGACGAACTTTAAGTGCTTTTTTCTCGAAATCAGCTTTTATGCACTTATAGTCCTTTGGCTCTTAGGGCCTCAAATAGTAATTTAAACAGTGGTTGGTTTGGTTTTATGCCGATTGAAGTGAACTTCGTCTAAAGGCGGGTTTGGGCTTTGCGAGTTTATTAAATAAAATAATGTCAAAATTCCAAATTTCATTTATAAGCAATTGAAACAGAGTGTATTATTCTTTTCATATCGTCGTACAACGTCTTATTAAGTTCATAAACATTTAACAGCAAGTTTAATACCCAGGTTATGTTGGGTGGTCCAAAATAAGTCCCTAAGGAATAAAGTCGGACCTATTTTCGACATGGGTCAAATTTCTACTAAAACAAGTTATTCTTGGTTCTTCAAGCTTGCAAGTGTTTTCAAATGTTTTATCATAGCTGTGAACATGTTTGTAGTTGTTAAATTCATCACAGCTATGTAGAAAACGTTTTGAAAGTTAACTCCAATAATGTCACGTTCTCCTGAAATGTGCCCGATTCGACCCTACTGTGAAAAATCAAAACTTTATTTTCAAATTTCTCTCCCTTATAAGCTTATTTGAATGGAATATTAGATATGATTGGAATCATAAGTATTAGCTTCATCTATATTTGTTCAAAATTTCCATGATTGTCATGATTTATGAGAGAAATATTGGAAAAAAGCTGCAAGGTGGTCCAAAATATGTACCCGGTCCAAAATAAGTCCGTTACCCTATATCTGAATAAATTTTATCGACTTTCCTTCAGGACCTGACAATTTTAGTATCGCTGTACAACACTCTCCGCTCTAACAACCTGGTCAAACTACTGTTGAACTCTGTCGGACTCACTTCTTAAGCCTCTTGACTTTGTTTCAGGATTGCAGCCCTTCTTTAAAGCCTGGATAACCTTCTAAGGCTTGATGGAATTCCTGACGACCTTTCATGGCCTCATACTCTTCTCTGGTTTGATAAAATTCTAAATTCGGACGATTTTCAAGTCTTATGGCTTCCTTCGGGGCCTATGATGCTCAAAGATTAGGTGAAATTTTAAGGCCTAAACATTTTTTTAGGTCTGAAGATTATATGCGAACTTTACTGACCTTCAGACCATCAGTCAGTTTTGATGATCTTACTTAGGACCTGGAGCTTGATGATATCATTTGTAGGCTGGCGATCTTCTTTGGTACCGGATGGCCTTAGTCGGAACTTGACGAAAATTTACGTTCTGCAGGTTTTAAAACTCTGAAGAGTTGATGTTCTTCTTTCAGACTTGATGATCTTTCTCCATTTCTTCAAGCTGGATGCCCTTTTCTTTAAACCGTACGACTTCTCTTCAGGATATTTGTAAGACTACTGAAACTCGTAAATGATCATGTTTTTTATGTTAAATTAAAACGTTCTTAGAACATGTTTAAAAAATGAGTTTTAAATTACATATGACATCAGTTAGATAGTGACGATGTTAATTCCAGAACATTTCTCTTGAAAAAATGAGATATCTGTTTGTTATACTCATGCCCAAATTCCACCCCGAAAGAAAAGCATAAACCTTTCAATTTCAATCCACTCGCAAAGGCAACATCAGCCAAAACCATCATCATAATTTACATTCCAACCAGCTGGCGTCCCTTGGATGGAGCGCTCCTTGCTTTCCCAAATTGCAGTCGCCTCCCGAACAACATTTTTCATGCTTTCCGTTGTCATCTTGATAATAATTGAAAAGGTCGCCATTTCTGTTAACCTTTCTGTGCGTACCCGAGACCCAGGGTTCAACCACCGTCATTCGAACTGGCTGGCGACATTTCGGGGCTGGTTTTTATTTATGCTGCAACAGATTGGAACCGAAATGTTGAAGCTTTGGGGGACACAGGTAAATTTTAATTTTCAATTGTAACTGGGCCAAAAAGGTATGTCACAAAATGGAAAGAGTTACGAAGATTTGTTTGCCAAGGTATGCAAAATATGGCTTCAATTCAAGTGCAAGTACCCATGTCAAAATGATACTCCCTAGGTTCTAACCTAAGAATCGAGAGATGCATCTTATCACAACTTTGGTGATAATGATAAAAAAAATGCTGCCTCGAGTAGCTGTCAATAGTGACAAGTGTCTGCTATGTAATTATCATTTTCCCACTCTTCATCATGATTGGGTGTCAATCAGCTGAGATCAGATGTTGTTGTGCCTGGAAGTTTGTACCAACAATTTCTATCGGGAACGATATCTAGTGGCGGTAAGAGACAAAATGAATCAGACTAATGGGAAAGGGCGCTTCCTCTTGCATCAATTTTCCATCAACAAGATTGATCTACGTCATAATCAATGACTGGCGCTAGGGTCACACATTTATAGTGCTTCGATCAATATTTTAATTTACTTTTTATTATTTTTTTTATTAAGTTTTATTAGTGACACTTTAACATCTTCGTGGCATTCGTGCCATATTTTAATTTACGCTTTGACAGGTTGTGGGTGAATTTTCTGTAGAGGCATAAATAAACTCATTCGTTCTAAGTTAAAAAAAAAATTAAAAAAAAAATTTAATCTGAAATTATTTTGAATTGACAATATTGCCCGGTTTTATTCACTTTGTTTGGCACATCAGACAAAAAAAAAAAGATTAATGACAATAATGACAAAAATGACAAAAATGACAAAAATGACAAAAATGACAAAAATGACAAAAATGACAAAAATGACAAAAATGACAAAAATGACAAAAATGACAAAAATGACAAAAATGACAAAAATGACAAAAATGACAAAAATGACAAAAATGACAAAAATGACAAAAATGACAAAAATGACAAAAATGACAAAAATGACAAAAATGACAAAAATGACAAAAATGACAAAAATGACAAAAATGACAAAAATGACAAAAATGACAAAAATGACAAAAATGACAAAAATGACAAAAATGACAAAAATGACAAAAATGACAAAAATGACAAAAATGACAAAAATGACAAAAATGACAAAAATGACAAAAATGACAAAAATGACAAAAATGACAAAAATGACAAAAATGACAAAAATGACAAAAATGACAAAAATGACAAAAATGACAAAAATGACAAAAATGACAAAAATGACAAAAATGACAAAAATGACAAAAATGACAAAAATGACAAAAATGACAAAAATGACAAAAATGACAAAAATGACAAAAATGACAAAAATGACAAAAATGACAAAAATGACAAAAATGACAAAAATGACAAAAATGACAAAAATGACAAAAATGACAAAAATGACAAAAATGACAAAAATGACAAAAATGACAAAAATGACAAAAATGACAAAAATGACAAAAATGACAAAAATGACAAAAATGACAAAAATTACAAAAATTACAAAAATGACAAAAATGACAAAAATGACAAAAATGATAAAAATGACAAAAATGACAAAAATGACAAAAATGACAAAAATGACAAAAATGACAAAAATGACAAAAATGACAAAAATGACAAAAATGACAAAAATGACAAAAATGACAAAAATGACAAAAATTACAAAAATTACAAAAATTACAAAAATTACAAAAATTACAAAAATTACAAAAATTACAAAAATTACAAAAATTACAAAAATTACAAAAATTACAAAAATTACAAAAATTACAAAAATTACAAAAATTACAAAAATTACAAAAATTACAAAAATTACAAAAATTACAAAAATTACAAAAATTACAAAAATTACAAAAATTACAAAAATTACAAAAATTACAAAAATTACAAAAATTACAAAAATTACAAAAATTACAAAAATTACAAAAATTACAAAAATGACAAAAATTACAAAAATTACAAAAATTACAAAAATTACAAAAATTAAAAAAATTAAAAAAATTAAAAAAATTACAAAAATTACAAAAATTACAAAAATTACAAAAATTACAAAAATTACAAAAATTACAAAAATTACAAAAATTACAAAAATTACAAAAATTACAAAAATTAAAAAATTACAAAAATTACAAAAATTACAAAAAATTACAAAAATTACAAAAATTACAAAAATTACAAAAATTACAAAAATTACAAAAATTACAAAAATTACAAAAATTACAAAAATTATAAAAATGACAAAAATTACAAAAATGACCAAAATGATCAAAATGACCAAAATGATCAAAATGACCAAGATGACCAAAATTACAAAAATTCCAATAAATTACAAAATTTTTAAATTAAGCTGCTTTAAACAAAGAAAATCTGAATGCTGTACGTATTAAATTCATACGAAGTTATCGTGTATCCAACAACAAGTCCAAATCAAAGCCAAATTTCCAGAGAATTTCATGAATTGTTGTTCAGCCAGATTACTCGGCTGACAGTTGGCAAACGAAATGATCCCTGCACCTAAGCCCTTGCCAGTCAAGCTTTTTGCCAGCCGTCAGCCATATTTCCAGACTCCAAAGCCTATCAGAGCAAGCTCGCGCGTTATTATTATAATCATTAACTTTTACCGGCAAATATCATCATCAGCAGCCCCCTCTCCCTGATAAAATTCGATATGCTACAGGTAGTGCCGCCGAAAATGAGGAATGGAACGGGGCTTCCAGAAGGCTGTTATTAGACAGGTTCATCACAACTTTGGAACATTTTAAGTCAGGCTGTCATAAATTTATCCTGATGTTGGAACTTCCAACTTGGAAGTAAATGTCACATCATTTATCACGTAGATTCATACCAGGTTTTCTCATACTTGGTAATCAAACTAGACAAAAGCGAGTTCTTTTGAAGACTTTTGTTTAATTGATTAGGTTACTTTAAAATGTTAGTGAGAATTCAAAAATGATTTTAAACCAGTTTGAACTTAATGTTGAATCACCTCAACAGGGCCTTTTTAACACCTACACTTACACATGCAGACACACGTTAAGAACCCATTCGCTTTTCGCCCTCACTCAAAAGCTGTCGCTGTCAATCGATTTCCGTCGGAAGAACTTAATACATATTGGAGCTGCACGATCCCAACCCCATGACACATCTTCCATACATTCTTCAAGATTCCTTTAGTGGAAAAGTGTCTCACCAAAGCCGTGGTTTGCCACACTTTTTACTTTCACCCACTTGAGAGCTGCTGCTGCTGCTCTTCTTCCGATTTTCCGGCTTGGCTGCTGGCTGACACCACGAGGAAGACGACGACGGGAAAAGGTTATAAATAAAAATGTGTAGTTCCCTCGAATCATCCCCCCTAACCATCCCCAAAATTGTATGCTGCCTGCCAGAGGAAGCAGATTGGATGCTCGCGATTGGGAACGAGATATTGAATAAATGGTGACAGGTTATTGAAAATCAATGTTTATGTGGGCACGCTTCGGTGCCTTATTTTTTTGCAACCTAACAGCTAACGGAATATGGATAGAGGAAGGAAGGTTTTTTTCGAGCTGAAGAAAAATGACAGGATTTGAGCATATCTTACGAGGTCGAAGAAAGATAAAAATAAGTTCATGATATTCATAATACGAAGAAAATGAGGAAATTCGGTTGACCTAACAACCTAAAAACTTCAAAACAATTTGTCTTTTTTCTGAAGCCATATTAAATTTTGTAATAAGTTTTAAAGATTTTTTTAAGATTTTTTGAAGACACAAAAAAAATCGATGGCCAAAAATTTTTATTTGAAATACAAAATACAGTTTGCTTATTTTAATCTTAAAAATTTCCTACATTCAAAAACTAAACTTGGTGAAAAACTTTAAATTTTTTTTCTAAATTTGCTAAAATCTTAAGAAAAAAATCTGAATTATCACAGATACGTTTTGTTCATTTTATTTTTAATTTTCAAAATGGTGTTAAATACTTATACAAAAAACCAAGATCTACCAAATTTTGATAATCTTCACAAATTTCACAATTGCCGAAATTTCTTCGAACAGTTTGGAAATGTTGACAATTTTTACAATATTCTAAATTAAACAATCTTTAAATGGAAAGAAATACAACCAAAACATACCTAAACATTGATATAACTTAAAAACATTCTATAAATCTAATTTAAAAATAAATTTAGAATTCCTATTTTTGTATATCATCAAAAATATCAAGTTTTTCAATTCATTTTTTGATATGTATGGTTTTCAAATTGGTATTTTTTTCTAAATTTTCCACGTTTCCACAAATTTCAAAATATGCGACGTATGATTTTCCAAATTAACTTAAAAAGGATGTTGTGTTGTGAGTTCACTTGGTTGAATAATTCTACGGATATAACATGGTTGAATAAAAGGAAATCTTTCAATTGCTTTGATTCAGTAAAAAAAAATTAAAAAAAATTGAATTTAAATTCAAACTAACAAAAGCGAAATTAAATTAATTAAAAATATTGGAGATGATTTTTTTCAAGTTTTCCAAATATTTTATTAGTAGAATATTTTTTAAATTTAAAAAAGCATTTCGATTTGATTACCATGACTATTTTAATTTCGAAATAATCGACATTTTGACGAGTAAACGTTATTTTTAAATGTCGTCGATTCATTTTGGAGTACAGTTCTTAGAAATTCCAATATTTTCCCACAAATTGAAAAAAAAAAATTAAAAACATCAACATTTCAAAGAATGTAAAAAATTAAAAAAAAACAATTCTAGAGGCAACTTTGCCTGAAAATATTCTTATTATTCTCAATACAAGAATATTTTGGAAATCCATATGATGTTAACATAGCTTCAAAAATTCAGTAAAATAAATCTATGAACTATTTCAATTTCAAAAATGATTTTTGTTCAGAATCAACGGAATTTTTTTTAAACCAAGAAACAATATTTCTTTCCACTAATTCGAAAAATTTCCAATACGTTGATTTGAATTAAATCTTAACATAAAAAAATACAATAAAATACTAATACATTCAGTTTATCCAAGTTAATTAATTCAAGTTCTTTGAATACAGGAACTCAAAAGTGAGCGAAATTAATCGAGTTTCGCTTTTTCTGAAATTTAAAAACACTAAATTATTTTTTTAAGTTATTGTGAAAAATCTTAAAATATTTCAAACTCATGTAATGAAAACTCTCTGAACTCCCCAACATTTTTAAGGACTTTTGAAACTTTCAAACACAAAGTTAAATCCTAAAATTAAAAAAAAAATCCTAACCGGTATTTAAAATTTTAATATGTTCCAAATTACAAAATGTTTAAAAATTTTCTAAATGATAAAACTCTTAAATTTCTTCAAAAACCAACATAAACCTCTTAAATTTTAAAAGTTTTGAAAATCTCAATATCAATTTCAACATTTTATATATTTCTAGTCCGATAAATTTTACAGTTTCAACTTTGAACGTTTATCACTTTTTTCGAAACACTTATTCAAACTTCTAAATTAAAAAAAAATAAAAATGTCAAAAAATTTATCAGGATATAAAAATTCCGAAACATCAAAAAAACTCTTCCCATAATTTGTTTAATAAGTTTTTAATTTTTTTTTATGGTTTTATTTTATTAGGTAGATTTTTGTCAAATAAAATATTTTCGAAAGCTTCAAAATTGTTCAACATTTCTTCAAATTTCCTAACATACAAAAAAATACAAAATTCTTCAATATTCAAAATTTTGAGTTTGCTTTGCTTTCAATTTTTCTTGTTTTTGTAAAATATTCTTGGTTTTTTTTCCAGATTCCCTAGCAATTCCTTAATTAACTTAATTTGCTTTATTTCCTTGATATTGTACAAATACAAATGTTCAAAACTTCCCAAATTTTCAAAATTCTTGAGGTTTTGAAAGTGCTCCTAATTTTCTCAATTTTCCTATTCTTAGAACGATAGCATAAAAAATTAAATGTTCTAATTTATCAGAATGAAATCAGGAAAAAAAAGTAAAAGAAATCTCTTCGAGGAAACATCAAGTTTCATTGAGATTCTGCATGTGTTTGGGTTTGTTTGAAAAAAATTATCTAATATTGTTTAACCATTCCTGCAGGTATAATTTCCTATGTTTTCTATCCTTTTTCTTATCTGTAAATCTTCAGAGTTTTCTAATTTTTCAAAATTTTCAAATTTCTGTAAATTTTTAAAATTCTTCTAAATATAAGTTACAATTATGAAAATTTGCAAAATACACTAGTAAAATTTCAATTATTTAGAAATTTTTAAATTTTCTTGATTGAAACTTTTTTGTTAAATAAATGGATTCGAAAATTTCTGAAAGTACTTTAATTTCCCAAATTTTTTTAAGTCCTTCATTTTTACAATTTCTTTATTCCCTTATCCCATATTTTCCTTAAATTAATAATTTTTCTTGATTTTTAAAATTTTAGGATTTTTCTGAATAAAAAAAATGTAATTATCAAAAATTGAAACATTTCAAAATTTCATTATTTTTCAATTTTGGTTAATAGTATAAATCTCAAAAGTTCTGGAAACACCTTAGTTCCTCAAATTTTTCAAAGTTCAATCTGTTTACAATTTCTTACTTTCCTGAATTCTATACAAAATAACAAAAATTAAAGCTAATAGACTGAATAGCGCTATTCTTTAAACCCTATGTTTTTAGGAAATTTTTTTAAGAGTTTCGTGGATAAAACTGAAAAAGCGCTCACCTTTTTTTGAAACGGTGTGGCACGATAAACAGGCGTAAATAAAGTCATTCCAATGGATTTAGTGATGAATCTTTCGGGAGGGTGGGTGGAAACCAATAGCCGAAATCGATCCGGTTGAATGAATGAATGAATGAATGAATGGCTGGTTGGTTCTGGTTTTCATGTTTTATTTATTCCTACCATCATGGCAATGGCAAAATGGTTCCGGTGAAAAACTATCCCTCTATGGTTGGGGAAAAAGAGGCTTCTGAAATCGAAGGAGAGCAGCGTATCTGATATCCAGCAGAGGTAAGTCGAAAGAACCAAGACGCCGCTGGCTGCCCGGTGTGGCATCACTCTCAATTACGATTTTTACCTGGCTGCTGTATTGGTTGTAACGGAATCGTAAATATTTATTAGCAGGACAGATCGGAGTTCTCTGATTCAATGAAGATCCATGCAGATCCAGAAGTAATTCAGAAAGTATTTGAAACAAATAACGATTTGTGACGGTCGCCTTGTAAGAGTTAAGAGTCTTTCGCTACCTATAACCAGAACCGATTTTACATAAAGTCTATTTTTTTCTACTGTAGGGTCTCGATACTTAAGAGACCACTTTCGAATTCTATGCAGCCTCAAATTAGTGTGAGATTACTTCTGAAAAAATCAGAATATTTTGCCAAGTTTTCGAATTACAGTTCTTAAACCCTGCAAACACATTTAAATCTGACCTGTTTCTCATAGTTAGTTATGGGAAAAAATGTACACCGCTTAAAACCAACTTAAATTAAATGTTTTTTCAAGAGACACCTTCAAAGTCGTTGACTGCTAAAATTGGACACAGACCATTGCTTATTAAGTGTCGATTTTCTCCCAAAATGGTAAAATGTTAATCAGAGATGGTTTTCCATGGCATTTTTCAGTGCAAAAGTAGGTACACATCGAAAGCACACCCTGTCCCATTTTGGTCCATTGCTTTCGAACAAAACAAAAGGAAAGTGGGAAAAAAGAAGTCAAAAGCCTCTTTCAGAAAAGATTTCATTTTACATCGGCCGGATCCCCATCCTATTTGCCAGTAGTCAGCAACATCCCGCAAAACCACTCGAGAAAATGTAAAAGATGAGAGCTACAAGAGAAAATCTGGCTAAGCGGGGAAAGAAATTTCAATTTTAAGCTTAGGGAGCAACAGTCACGATTCGTGCCAAAGTGCCTGGCTGCCTATCCGTAGTACTCGATTGGAGCAGAAAATCTTCCAAGAGGGAGGGATTAATTTTGATGACGACGCGGGAAAATTTCGTTTTTCCCGCACTCGATTTGTAAGAAGGTATTGCGGAGGAGAAAAAAAAAACCATAACAGAAAAACATCTACCCCAAAAGGATAGGGGAGCTATTCGCGTTGCGGAATATTCAACAACAACAGCTGGGGAAAGTAAAGGAAATTGACAGTTGAATAAGATAAAGATCCCAAAAACAAAACAAAAATACAGAATGATTAAAAACGACTGGTTGCGAAACGAAAATTTTGGCCTGGAACATTATTCGGAATTTTTGTGAATTCCAACAAAGCTATTTAAGACAAAAAAATATAATATTGTTGTTTGTTTCGATTATAGTCGTTTCATCATCTTTATGGCATTCGCGACTTTATCAACGTTGCAGCTGGCGGATCGTTATTGAAAAGCTATCCGGTACAACTGTGTTCGATGTTTACTCTTAGGCTCGAACTCGCGGACGTCGGCTCAGGAGACAACAGACTTGCCAACTGAGCTATATCACAAGCCCTACAAAAAATATAATATGGAAACCAATCTTTGCAAACGTGACGAAATTTGTCAATCAAAATAAAAAAATAAATGCTCAAAATAAGCCAACTTATAGCAGATTTATTTAACTTTAAAGCATGGAATTAAAAAATCAGTTTGTCCTGAATTTGAGCCTCAGAACAATAACAAAAAATCATTAAACATCTTTTTTCTTTGTATTTGTTACGAAATGTCCATAAAAGTGGTTCATAAAAAAAGAACGTGCCTCAAACGATGGACTTTAGAAAGGTTTAATCTGCTCTTGAGTGTCAATATGACACTGTTGTAAGTTTGACGGCTGGTAACTGTATTCGGGAGCATCTAAATAAAAAAAATCCTTCGGGGACCCTCAATGAATTCTTGAAATCTTTCATTTTGCATCATTACTTTTTTATGGACGAACCCTTAAAGTCCAGGAAAAAAAACTTCCTAATCAGACCTTGAGTATGACACTCCTCGATTAAGACCGCTATATCTCTCTTGGTTCTCAACAGATTTATATAAAATTTATAGTTTTGGAACTAAATAATGCTAGATTATTCATAAAACAACACTTCAGTTTTCCTTTATTCAATGTCCAAGCAATACTATTTGTATCGGAAACTGATAACATAATCATATCTAAGTTATCACCATATCAATCTAAACCAGCCTAAATCACAGCAGAAATCCAGCGACGCATCGGGATCTAGAGGCACATTTTATGCTGACGCTAGCTGGGCGTATCCAGAGACACATTTTATGCTGACGCTATCGGCGCGTGGGAAAACCGCATCATTAGTAGTAAGAAAAATATGTATTTGATTGATATAAATAGAAATATAAATTGATTGATCAAGTCAGTCTTTGGTTGACCGTCAGATTGATAGCTGTTTTTTTAAAAAGTCTATCACAGCCGAAGACTGATAACTTCTATTCTCGTCAAGTCTTGTAAAAAGGTCAGGTTACAATAGTGATTGATATATTGGATTATCCATCCGTCATATTGGCAATAAATCTCTAATGATTTCCTATCTGTTCAACTGGTAACAATTCCAGAGAACACTACGAATTCACTCTTCGTCGATTCTGGAACAATAGCGAATTGACGTTCCATCTCACTTGCGACTCTCAGTTATTGCTTACATTTGCCGCGCGGTTCGTCAGTCCAGATTAATCGCCGCGGTGTCAAGTTCGGTCTTCGCGAATGAGTTTCAACATTTCCCCACAATTCGCACGTTCAATAACTCGAACAGCTTGCGATGCTATGCCTTGGGAAGCCCCTCGGTGAATGCATCGGCAGGTTAGTGCTCCGAACGGATGTATTTGATGTGGTCCTCCCGAAGCTTAACCAGCTCTCAAATGAACATGTTAGTTAGTGTTAGAGTTAGTGTTAGCAACACCTAGTTCGCCAAGGAGGTTTGTTTACCACATTCCTTCCTTGGTTGCCATACAGAGTGAAACTAGTTCAGCTTCTGTAGATAACAGATTGACCTTCCGTTGATAATGAAACCAGATAATGAATACCTTGAAAGCATGACCAGAAATAGACTTTCTGTCATAGACATCGTGTGAGAAGTCGGCATCGGCATTTCCCATTAAATAGGGTTCTCTACCCTCTTTAGGGGGGGGAGGGGGGGGGGGGGGGGGTTAGGGTCTAACGGGTATAAAAAAACACCATTTTCACGATTTTTTTCTAGAGCTATCGTTCAAACAAATGTATTCAAATTTTTTGCATTATACAAAGCATTGTTAAAAGAACATTTAGTAATTTTTTCGTGAAAAAATATTGAAAAATGAGCCGGTGACGGAGCACTTTCGAGGATGCCTTTTAGAAAACAGGATTTGCGGTGGACACTGTATCTCAGCACAGAATCATCTGAAGTCAAAAAATCAGAGCAAAATATTTTTAATAGATGTTTTTCTGAACCCCAACGTTTTTGTTTAACTTAAAAAATTTTTTATGGAATTTTTGTGGCTGATTGAAGTAAAAACTACGATTTTTCATGAAAAAATCCGCCATTTTTCACCTGTAAAATCTCCCCAAAGTAAAAAAAAAAACAAAAAAGAAAAACGTTGGGGTCTGGTATTTTATATGTAGAAAATATGTTCCAAATTTGAAAAGAATCGGATAAGTAGTTTTCAAATGACGATGTCCACGGACTTTAAAAACGTGCTTTCGAGAAAAACGCGTTTGGAATTTTTGCTCTTGCTTTCTTGCAGTATTAGATAGGAGGAGATAAAGGCCTATAATTTCTACAGTTTTGCTTCAATTGACTTGAAATTTTGACACAACATTCTTGAAATGTTTTACAATAAGAAAATAAAAAAATAAAAAAATCGATTTTTTGAAAGTATAAGACCCTACCCCCCCCTTAATGTATGTGGACCAGCTTTGTCAAAGCACATCAGAATGCGTCGCTTAAAACTTGCTGAGTGCGCTGACCGCGGCACAAATGTCCGGCCTCGTTGAAAGAGCCAGATACTGCAAACATCCTAGCAGTTCCTTGGTTGTTCCACTATCCTTCGTCTTTGTTCACTGCCAAGGACTATAAAAATCGCTCACTCCTCGAAACGCACACGAAAATGCTTCGCCGCCGGCTCGCTATTCGTTTGTGTTCAATACAATCACGAACAGCAACAAAAACGATTCTACGACGGCGGTTTCTATGCTGCTCGTATTGAAAAACATTCATGAGCGAGTCTGAGAAACGGGATCACGAGAGACTCGAATTTGCTTCATGAGAATTTTTATACCCAGCTTGCTGTCTGTTTAGGGAAGGAAGTACGCCAGTTCAGAAGAAAAATGTAGGAAGAAAAAAAGAAAAAGGAATCTTTCGGCTCGTCCTTCTCAGAGACAAACCGTCCGTATCGTCCGGGCACCGATCGTTTAAAGATTGGCTTGGCCTACACCAGGATACCTAGATTCTTTAGGTATGCTACTCCGTTGCTTGCATATGTATTAGTAGGCCAACCAAAAAATAGTTATAGAAATTCCACAAAAATGTATGGAATTTTTTTAAACTATTGGTTTTCTAGAAAAACTACTAATTTTAAAATTCTGCAAAAAATATAAAAATGTTAACCATTTTATTTACAATTCATTAAGTGCTTATGCGGTTGAAAAACATAATTTTTACGTGAATTTTTAATTGAGTTAAAAAAATGCTTCTTGCTAAATTTCTAATAGCTGATTTTTTTTAAATTTTGTTGGACCTTAAATAAAGTTGCATTCATTACAAGTTGCAACAAGTCATTTTTTAGCATATCTTTACAACTATATTTGCAAAAACGCTTTCCGAAAATCGAATGTTTTGCAGAAATACTGCTAAATTTCCAAAAAAATACTGTCTCGTAGTCAGAATATTGTAAGCATTAGAACATAAATTTTACTAATTCCAACACAGTTTATTTCAAAGAATGCTACTGTATACTTATTTGAACAATAAGACCTCGCAATTTTCCATAAATTGTAATTTTGTTTCAAATCCCATACATATCGTTCGAAATTCCATAACTATTTTTAACCCTGCGTTTACACGGCTCTGTCGATTGAGGTTAAGCGCAATGTTTTACCTTCTTCTCTACCTATCTTGGGCCTACACAAGTGCACACTGTTGCTGTTGATGTTATTGATGTTCCTTCAAGCTCGTAGCTTCAAAAAGTGACGCACATTCTTTCATAGGAAGCAATAATAACAGCACTAGCAAGAAGCAAAGCAATTCTTTTGGCTCGGCATATTTGCCTGAAAAGAATAATAACATCACCAAATTGGATTGTTCTTCTTATTTTCCATTCTTTTTGGCCAACGCGTGTTTACAGCCAACACGGCTTGGCGTCATCTTTGTTGCTGTTCATGTTTGTTCAAGCTCAAGCTTTGCAAAGGGACGAACATTTTTCCACGGGAAAGAATAATACCATTACTAACACGGCTCATTAGCGGGTTGGTAAAAAGTTTCATGAATCGGCTCGCTGCTACGCAATCGTCGGGTTGATGCTAGATTTTGTGTGCGGAGAAGGAAGCAAGGCAAAAAGGAATCAGGAGCCTTGGTCGTGTTTTCGTTTTGGTCGGGCTTGATTCGTGAGAACAGGAGATTCTCGCTCACACCTCATTCGCGTTCCAGGGCATTTTTATGAGCAAAAATCGGAGCGATGCAGGCTCAGTCGCTCGTTTGAATGAGTTTTTCAATCCTTGTTCACTGCACATCCTGATCCATTGGTGTACCAATGGGATTAATGTCAAACATGCCAAAACGTTCATGTATTCTCTCGGCGTAACTCACCTGAAACATTTCAATGATTTGTTTTTGATAACCTCTTAAAAAAAAAACTTACTAGGAAATGTTTAACTTCTTTAAGATCTTTCATTTGGAATAACCTTCCAAGTTCGGTCTTATTCCAGACCAGGTTAGCCTCCTTTTTGCCAACGATATGAATATCGTCAACATAGAGAACTATTGTTAGCTATCTAGCCCGAGATTGATAGACGCAACAGTCAATTTTCAGCAGAATGAAACCGAGTTTCAATACAACTTCGTCGAATCTTTGATTCCACGACCTGCTAGCTTGTTTCAAGCCATACAATCTTTTCTGCAGTCTGACGAGTTGTGAGTTGTCCATTTCGTCGTTCGGAAGTCGCATACATATCTCTTCCTTCAATTGGCCATTGAAAAAGGATGTTTTTACATCCATCTGGTGAATGGTTGAACCAGACTCGTTAGCTAAGGACAAGATTGTAGGAAGCTCTCCATTTTGACAACGGGCGCAAACGTTTCATCGTAGTCATAACCAGGTTGGTGTGAGCAAACTTTCGCTACTAATCTTGCTTTGTATCTTTCGTCTTCTTCAATCGAAAATACCCTTTTCGATGAAATCGATTTTCGCTCTTTGGTTAAGCGCTGTACCTTCTTCCAGGACTTATTTTCGTTCAGGGCTTTAAATTCTTCGCTGATGGCATTTTTCCACTTTGGCCAGTCATCCCTCGTCTTCAACTGGTCGACAGTTTGTGGAACATCGCTATTATCTGTTGCTCTCTTGGTAGTGTAAAATTCTGGCGCCCTTCTATTGCGCGTGCTACGCCTGATAGGTATACTACTAACGGGAACCAATTGTGACCCAACCACCCTTCGCCGTCATTGTGACTGTCAAGATCTTGTGTGCTATCATAATCAGATTCATCAACGTTACCCACGTGATGTTCTTCAACTGAATCTTCATCCATCCTCCATCCATTCTCCTTACCCACGAGATACTCATCTTCGTTACCCACGAAGTTCTCAGACGCTTCTGAACTTTTTGCTGAAGGTTCGGAATCTATTGCTGGCGTACTTTGGCTTGCTGGTTGCGAAATTGTAGAATGAAGAAGATCATTTCAACGATCTAGCAATTCTTGCTCATCAAAGACTACGCTACGGTGTATCTCTACTAACCCGTCAAGATAAGTTTCTTTCTGCCTCTTCTCTTTAGGTAGTACTGCTTATGCATTGCTGCCAAAAATGCTCAAGTCGAACTTTTGCCTTACAACATTTCGAATGGCGTCTTGTTATCTTCATTTGTGAGATAAGCTGCGCAGAACACAGCTTCTCCGTATAATGATTTCGAAAGATCGCATTCATAGAGCATTGTTCGTACTTTCTCAATCAACGCTCTGTTGATTCCTTCGATAACGCCATTCTGCTGAGGAGTACACGGTACTGTTGGAATCCCTTTTTCCCTTAGTGGTAGCCTTTCTCACCGAAAAGAGATTTGTCTTTAGTTCAGGAATAATAAGAACATTACACAATTTAATTTTCTTTATTTTACCGTTAACCATGGTTTTTAGCGGTACAGTGCCTTTTTTATTCGCCTTCATTGAATTACCAGTTTTGGCTGTGAACAGCTCGACCGGTGTGGCCAGCTTCGAGATGTCCTCCACCAATCTCTCGTCACAGACCGGAAGGGGTTCGATACTTGGCCCGGTATTGGGGAACAGCGGTTACCACGAACTGCTGAGACTGCGTCTCCCCACGGGAGTCCCATCAACCGGAGAGGTCCAGCTAATCGTCACAGTAGCGAATGAGAGGTGGAAAGTTGGATGCGCTCCAAGAGTTTGCGTCTGGATCACCACAAGACCGAGACGGTGCTGATCACCAACCTGATTTCAGCACAATCAGGGACGATTGCAGCTGCACCGTGCGCAATCGGAACCGAGCGAGCGATCAAGTACCTGGGGTGTGATGATCGACGACCAGCTGAGCTTTACGGCACACGTGGACTACGCCTGTAAAACAGCGGCAATGGCGACAGCAGCTCTGTCACGGGCCATGTCCAACAGCTCGGCGATCTGCTACAGCAGAAGAAGGGTCCTGGTGAGTGTGACCTCGTCCATTTTGCGGTAAGGAGCGGCAGCCTGGAAGTCAACCTTGAGCAGGCAGTGTAATCTGCAAAAGCTCTGCGGCAGTTGATGAACCTGCGAGTTATCAGCGCATGACGAACGGTGTCCTCGGAACCTGCTGATGTTGTGGCGGGAGTCATGCCCATCTCGGTCTTGCTAGAGGAAAATATATTGCGGAACCATGCCAGAGAGGCCTCGATGTCCAGCTGGTAGCACGATTGGGACAGCTCGGAATGCGGCTTGTGGACCCATCGCTTGATCCCTAATGTCTGATTTTGGATGGATCGGAGACATGGAGAGGTGGATTTCTGCATGTAATACTTCTTGACTGGTGACGGATGCTTCATGCAGTATCATCATCGGTTTAGACACGTTGCCTCGCCATTCTGCTCAACCTGTGGTGACACAATTGAGACACCAGAGCACGTATTGTTCAACTGTCCGAAGTTCGAAGGGGTACGCACTAACATGCTTGCCGCCGGCGGACCAGGCACGACAGCCTACAACATCGCGCCGGAGATGTGTGAGGATGCCAATATTGGCGTGGGTCAGCGATGGGTTCACCCGGATCATGACTGCCCTGCAGAGGAGTTGAAACCAGCACCAGCCTACGACTGGTGTAGGGTGACTCCTTCTTCGGGGAGCATCTGAGTAGTGTGCGTCCGAACCTGGCAGTCATGGCCGTAGGAACGGGGGGGGGTTTTGGGGGTTAAACCCCCCCCATGAATGTCTGAAGATGCCAAGTGAAATTTTTTACTAAACATAAAATTTGAATTTTCTAATCAAATTTTGATGAACTACGTAAATGATTTAAGAGTAACAATAGTGAAACAATTTGACTCCAAAACCTCGAAATCTCATTCCAGGGCCACAATTCTACAACAGTTTTTCAAAAAATTTCTCACTTGTTGAAGTAATTGAGTCCTATATATTGAATCCCAAAAAAGTTAGACTAAGCTTACCAGATTGTACGGATTTGGACCAGATTTTCTCACTCTATTTGCAAAATCAAACGAAAATTTCAATAGAGTCCTTAGAATCATGTATCTTGTCTCCAAATCATTTTTTTAATCAAATTAATCAAAAACATAAACGATTTTGTGGAAGCATAATTTTTTAGTCATTCTGAATCGCCTGATGCGTTTCGAAAAAATTAAAAACAGTATTCCGTATGTTTTCCCTCTTTATTTTAGAGGAATAATTCCGAAATTTGCCTGCATATTGGACGAATTTTTAAGAAAAACTTGAAACAATATGCCCTTATTTCGCAAGGTTTCACGATAAAATTGCCTGGATTTGCCAAGCCCGGATACTTGATCCAACATAAGTGTTGTATTTTAATCTAAAATGTGATGAATTTTCCGTATTCAAATTGCTAAATTTCGGAGTATGAAAAAAAAAAATTTAAAATTCAAACCATTATTAACATTTCGATCTGAGTTTTTTATTCTCAATTTATGTGCTGAGTTGAATAATAAGAAGGTTTCATGAGTCCAGAAATTAAAAATATGCTAGAATTTCGTCATTCACAATTTTATTAAAAATTTTCAAGTTCAATTACGAATAAATAATTGAAAAAAAAATCATATTGAAAGCCATAAATTCAAATTCAAATAAAAGATTTCTGGTCAAGGGTTCTGATACAAATTTCGCTTTTTAATTTCAAATTCATAGGATTTCTTATCCGGAATTTAAATTCAGGCTTGGAGTTTGCAGAATTCAGACTTGGAACTAAAATTCAAGGTTTGTATTCAGATTAAGCGCAAAGTTAAGATTTATGATCAATATCGATGTTAAAATTTTATCAGGGATTCAAATTGAAGGAGATCGGAGTTTCATAACTTTGATTCTTGATTCAAAATTAAAATTTTAAATTCATCAAAGTCAGATTAGAAACACAAACCTGGTGAAAATAACATATAAAAAATAAGATCTGAATTTATTTCAAAAAAATTGTTTTTTGAAAAATCTAAATTTTGATTTTGAAACTTTAGTTACAGGATTCAAACTATGAAATAATAAATATTAAATGATAATTTTTGAACTTGTTTTTTATCCTTATGTTAAAAATCAGCTGGAAATTTTAATTACAAAATTTACATATATTGCAGATTCTTCGAAATCAAAGGTTGTAACTAAGTCTTAAATTTTAATCGAGTTTTCAACAGTAGTAAAAAAACTTTTTTTGAACCGCAAACCTTTTTTTTTTGAACCGCAAACAACTGTGATCGATGTTTACTCTTGGGCTCGAACTCACGGATATCAGCTCCGGAGGCAACTGATTATTTAACTGAGCTATATTTTTTTACCCATATTTTTGAAAGCTTCATGAACAAAATTGGTTTCTCCTAGGACTTATTTTCAAAAATAAACAACTTTTAATGCAAAATAACTTTAATCTGAATAATTTGCACTAAGTACATATACAATTTTTCACTTGTGTAGGCATTGTTTAAGCAAAAAGGTTATTGGAAAAAAATTGTCATCAAAACCCCCCCCATGAGCCGGTTCTTCCTACGGCCCTGCTGGCAGTAAAGCATACAAACCTCCTGCGTATGCCGAGCTGCCTGGTACGTCGTGCGCGTTTGTGTAGGATATCTCTACCGTTGCCGTCGAGTAGAATCCGAGTCGAACGCGCCCTCTGCGACGGAGGCTGCGAGGATAAGACATGATATTCTCCGCAGTCGAACTCGTAGGGGGAAGAGTATTCACGTCGCGGAATACTCTCGGGTAGAGTGGTCTTACGTCGCCATCGGATAAGCCACTCGAGCCGGGTAGGAGTCAAGGATAAGCTGCTCTCAATTCTGCACACAGCGGGCAAAAAGCCTAGGGTTGCCAGCCCCCAAGTTGTCAGCCGAAGAAAGGAGGAAGACCGGACCACGGTCGGAGTAGAATGCTCTTTCGGCGGGGGCCTTCGAGTAGTGTGCTTCCTTCTAGTAGTAAAGCATACAAAGATAAGACTAGACCTTCTTCGCAGTCGAACTCGTAGGGGGATGAGCATCACGCCGCGGAATACTCTCAGGTAGAGTGACTTTACCTCGTCGGCGAGTGAGTCACTCGAGTCGGCGTAGGATGACGACTTCGCCGGAAATCATCCGAGTAGTTTCGTAAAGCCCCGAACGTGTGCTATGGGCTATATATATAGTAGGTATATATGCTGGAGCAGGTGCTGGAGTAATAAAACGAGTATTGCCGTTGAGCGCTTTGCGCGAGTATGGTCTCCTACCATGGTTATAACCTTCGTTGCAGGTCCGGATGGGAATCATGGCCAGAGGCCCTAGGTGGACTTATGACGTAGGGGTACATAGTATCTAGAGTCGACCAATCAATGCGGAATTCAAAAATGGATATTGTAAAAAAATGAAATTGC
This sequence comes from Uranotaenia lowii, assembly GCF_029784155.1. Taxonomy (NCBI): domain Eukaryota; kingdom Metazoa; phylum Arthropoda; class Insecta; order Diptera; family Culicidae; genus Uranotaenia; species Uranotaenia lowii. The sequence continues at coordinate 61,267,237 of NC_073692.1, forward strand.
TCATGAAGTAATATTTACCAAACAAGAGATTAGCACCAACATTAACGAGTTAGTTGTTTGCCCGTTTCGAGCTCTCTGCGGCCGACCAAGTTTAATTTCACCAGATTTTGACTTTAGGCATTCACAGTTTTCAGTATGTAGGATAACGGACTTATTTTGGACTCTAACAAAACTAACCATGAAATTTTGTAACAAATATAATTGAAGCACGGTCACCTAATATATTGCACTACATTTTTTTTTTTCATGATCAGTAACTTTATGAGAGCGATAGAGAAGGTGGTTCAAAATGAGTCCGTTACCCTATATATGGTTTGGTTGTGAAAATCTTGCCACCAAAAGTATGGCTACACCTAGGAACATTAAGAGAAACTATTCCGCATTTCATTTCCACTCCAAGCGCTCTAAATTGCGACCGCTTGTTTACATTTGGTTTCATAAATGAGCAACAAAAAACCCGAAAATTGGTTTGGCCTGTGTGATGTTGCTAAACGTGGTGATATGAAATACAGGATATGAGTTGGAATATGGAAAAACCTGATTTTATGATATTTACATATTTTAAAGGCGATGAATAGAGCCTCTAAAATTTTTCAGTCACATCATTCTTAAGTAATAATAATGATATTTGGGTTAAACAAATGGTTTCATTTTTTTTTTAATTTGTGTAAGCAGTTTGCATCGAATGAAAAATATTCCATATACATAAGTAGTGAAAAACCAACGAAAAACGTTTTGACAACTTATTCAGAAAGAATGCTCTAACGCGTAAATCTTTCCAGCGAAAAATAGCAACTTGTCATGCAGCATCAAATCAAAACAAAGAACGGTGTTTGTCAAATGGAGCACAGACAGACAGCTCGCCAGTCGGTAACAGAGCGTCGTCGTCTGCCCATTCATTCATTTGTTTTTTTTTTTAACGTTTCTTGCACTCCAAAGCGACACCAACCAACTGATATCAATGTTATTTTACAAATTCAAACAGAGCCAGAGAGAAAGCTCATAAAATTCAAAGATTCAACGTGGTTCTGATATCGGGGCCAGAATTCATTCGAACCATGTTTCTACGGGGAAAAAAATTATGGGCTTCAACCAGTGTTGCCAAGTAAGTTTTATGAAATGGTTTTAACCCAGTCAAGTACTTTATTATCTTAAGGCTTTATTAAAAGAAACTTCAATTTGTTAGATTTAATAATATCAAAAATTCATTCCATCGTTTGCCATTGCCCAGAATTCAGAGCGATGTTCCAGCTCACACGTGCCATACGGTTCGAGTGTGTTTTATTTATTTATTTTTTATGTAGCGTTTATTTGCCAACTTGTCTTTTGGCTGGAAATGAAAGAAAAATGTCAGCTTTAAAGAAATCACATTCACTCTATCCATTCTCCTATCCGAGTCTCTCGTATCTCTCGCATGATACCGAGTAGTCACGGATGATTTAATGCTCCCGTTGTTGTGGTTTGCTGTGGAATTTACCCCAACTCGAGATGGAATATGTGATGTCAACCCAGTGTGATTGTGAGGACTTTTATCAATCAATACAATGTGGACGATTCGGTTTTATTACTGTGATAATAAATTTTATCAAACAACAACTAAAGTTGGTGGATCTAGACGCATCCCAGTTTCGTTAAACTTGGGAAAAGTAAGGAGAGAAAAAATTATAACCGATACAAACAATTCTTAGAAAATTGTGTCATGATGGAAACAAACATGTGGACGAGAGTCAATAGTAAAATGAAATGCCGATGACGGAATGTTTGGAAAAGTGTTCGCTCAAAATCGAACGCACTTGGTTAAACATTTTTATAACACGCTAATGAACGTCTTTTTCTCAATTTTAAATTTATTCGTTTAATACATTTTTGTATTAAAAATTTTTTGGGCTTAATTTTGCAATTGACCCTTTACTGCGCGTTCGATGAATCTGTTGAGAGAAAAACATTTTGTTAACGGAAATAACTTAATCGATCTCTAACAAAGTAATTTATTTTATGAAATTAATTTGTGGCTTTATCGGTGAGGGTTAAAGAGTTGAAGTTAATTGGTGCCGGACAAAGAATTTAGTATGTGGTCAAGCTTCTATTTCAAAAGCTCTTCGCTCTTTTCGCCACCTCAGAATTTTCTTCTGATCTTCTATCCGTCTTTCATTTCAACTCTTTAACCCTCACCGATAAAGCCGTAAATAAATTTCATAAAACAAATTCTAACGCGTAAATTCACGGTGATTTCTCTTCTTAAAAAAAAGTAATTTATACAAAAAAAAACCGAATTTTATTTTTCAATTCTTTTAATTGTTTGAATCGGGTAATAAATGAGATAGAATTATTTTTAAGATTTTTTAGATTTGATAATTAAATTTTTGATACATTAAAATTGTTTGAAATCTTTTATAGTAGGTACTGAATCAAACAAAAATATGTAAAAAAAACTTCAAAGACTCATCAAGGCTCATATACATGCAGTAGAGAGTTATAAAATATTCAAACGGTTTTGGAAACGCTCTTTTTTATTCAGATTGTTTTAAATCTTCCTAACTGCTTATTTAAAAAAGGATACAATATTTCAAAATACCTATCTGAGCAAAGTTATTTCTCTCTTCTTTATTTTTCCGGAGATAAACAATTCGAACACCGTTATTACTAAATTCTGTGTTTTTTTGAGAGAAAAGAATCCCACTTTCTGTGATTTAACCAAAAAAAATCTGTGAAGGTTTCCTATGATGCTATTTCCTTTAATTTCTTTGAAAATTTATGATAAATTTGTTGGGGCCAATCCCGGTCTGTGCACTGGTTGGGAATTCCCGCAGAGTTCCCAGACGTTTGGGGGTTCGAACTTTAATTGGTAGCACTTAAAACAAGTGATATGTTCACAGGAGAATTATTTATTTGTGACACTTAGAACACTGAACGATACAACAAATAGCAAACTGGAGTGGAGTTAAGGAAGGAGTCCTTTCCAGAGCTTTGACTATCTGCAGCGCGTTTGAAAATTTTTTTTTTACTTGCCCAGATGTCAAACACCTAGGAAGCAAAACAATCATTAATGTATCGATCACTCACGAAAATTCAATTATTCACAGCTATTCGCGTCAATAAAAAAACAAGGTGTACACAAGATATTCAAGGTATAATTTTCAAAGTCAGCAATCAATGACCTTTCGCAAGCCTTCAAACTTCTAATGGCAACTTCCTTGTGTAGCCTCAACTACGTATATGTCGTCAATTCTTAAGGTCGTCAGGTCTTAAGGTCGTCAGGTCTTAAGGTCGTCAGGTCTTAAGGTCGTCAGGTCTTAAGGTCGCGACCATCCGCATTTCTCGTAGAAAAGTCGAATTTTCATCATTTTATTATTGTTTAGTCCATTGCGATGCTTAATGAAGCGATTAAGCTCATTTGGTCAAATTTATAAAAAAATAAAAAAAAATAATTTAAAACTGTTTTTTTAATAAATTTTTGAAAATTTTTATTTTTACAAATCTGATTAAAAAAGCGAAAAATGTGCTGAATTATTTATTTAAGCATTGACTCAACAAGCAATAGATTCATCCAATAACTGAACGATGAAAATTCAACTTTTCTACGAGAAATGCGGATGTTTTCTTTGAAAACGGTTTTTTAATATGTGAATTTGTATTGAAAATTAACTAACTTTATTAAATCATTTGGCAAGGAACCCACGAGAACCCACCGACATTTTTTACATGCATTTAGATCATAATCACAACTGTCACTTCTCAAAAAATGAGGTGCACCAAACTGCTCGCAAGCAAGTTATTGCAATTTGAAAATTGTATAGTTTTAGCCATTTTTTTGCAATTTTTACAGAAAAAATCTGCGAAACGAAAAAGTTTTCCGCTAGAATATCTCATTTGAGTCTATTCCAATCGAATGCTGTGGAAATTTGAGGTATTGTATAGCTAAAAACAAAAAATAGGTGAAAAAACCATTTTTTGCAAGGTTTTCTTAAATTATTATTTTTGCAAGGTAAGTACACAACATAGAGCTTAACAATGTTCTACAAAGTTGATATTAAAGGTATAATAAACAACTTTGTAGAAGAAACTATGCCTGTATCTTGCTTTTGTAAAAAGTTAGATTTTGGCGCCACCTTGCGGAGAAAAATAGAACTAATTCAAATCCATCAATAGATAGCGCAAATATAGTCGAGTAACTTTGTCGAAGACACCGATGAGCTACAACGAACCCTCTGGCCTGCAGTCAATTTTGACCGTAAAAGTGTGGTTCCTGGCCCACTGTGGGTCGTCAGGTCTTAAGGTCGTCAGGTCTTCAGATTCACAAGGTATGATGATTTCTAGACAGTTTCGACGATCTTCGAGGAGGTTTAAATATTTTCCAAAAAAGCCTAACGACCTTCTAACGGGCTCTTTGAAAGATCTTATTAACTTCAGGCTAGCTATCTCTAGCCGGTCATGATGACCTATTAGGTAGGCAATGTGACTTCTAGGCTGGACTGATGATTTTCAGGCAGATTTGCCATTTTTAAGTCAGCTTTGACCGCCTTCTGTCAGATCCGTTGTATGTACTTTAGACAGACCTGACGATGTTCCCTGGTGATCTTCGGGCAAACCTGATGACTTCCAGGCTGGTTTGTTGACCTTTTCTGCCTAGCTACTTGTAGGCAATGATATACAGCATTATTTCCTACGATCTCCGATGCCTTCCATACCTGACGAGTGACGATCTTTTGAAGACTGATCTTAAGACCTTCAGGCCTAACGAATCCAATGCGCGATGATTTGGTGACTCACTCTCACTTCGTCTTTATAACGACTTAATAGCTATACAACTCACGAAACTACAGTTAGACCTCCAAGCTAACTAGATTGACCAGCTTAAGTTCTGTTGGCGAGACGATCCTTCAGCCTGCCGACCCTAATGCTTGTAGTTTATAAGGTCTGTCAAATTATAGCTAGTAAAACTACAGCACAGCCTCTGTCTTTTATGATTGTACGACCTTATGACCCGTATAAGGCATGTCACAGCGTGAAGTTCCTACTGCCTGTTTTGCATGAACTGATTTTAGTTAGTAGTGGACTCTCCACGGCTCGACTACAAGGTTGCCGAAATCTGTAATTTCACAGAATTTTGAGCCAATTTTATCACAAAACCTGTGTCACAGAACACAGAATTTTGAAATTTTCGAAGATTTTACAGATTTTGAATTTTCTATGAAATTCAAGGAAATAGCATCACAGAAATCCATCAAAGAATTTTTGGATAAAATTATAGAAAGTCAGAATTATTTTTCTTGAAAACCCAGAATTTTTTTTTCGGCAACCTTGCTAGACGACCTTACTATCTGACTAGTCTTCATAACCTACGGTTTTTTTTACTAAACGAATTGACGACGGTAGTGATGGTTTGATGAACCTGCCTTTTGCTTAGATCTCCGGATCAAAACACCAATGTCAATGCCCTCGCAAGTCAGTGATTTTTTTTTAAAGCTATTTCAAGTTCAAGTATTACTGTTATCATTCCTGATACATTTCACCATTAACCCCCCATTTAGTTCAAATCGGGATTAAAATGGAATATACACTTATCTGGTGGTCACACCGTTGGCATTCGACACGATACAAAGCCCATCAATGAGGGAAATGGCACGTGCTTTCAGAATTTATGTTCTGTTAAGTTATTGTCGTTCTGCTGAGTTGAAAGAAAAAAACCAAACCAAAACAAAACAAAATCCAACAAAGTATCATAAATGAGTCGCATACATTTTCCGAGCGCTTGTCCCGCGACGCGATGAGACGGTCCGTTGTTGGTGACAGTTATGCAAATGAAGAGTCATTATTCCTCAGAGAAGTACGGCGATCTACCCACCCACATTTTATGTACCGAGCTTTTGCCACCACAGCACGATGCAATGAGGCTGATATGGCGGCGGCCTCCTAAACCGCCATAAGGTGGGCCGCAGTCTTTAATGCCTTTGAGAGGAGAAATAGGGTGGGGGAAGAATATTTATTTATTCAAGCTAAAAACACACACGTGGTTATGGTTAGATATCCTGTTACCGTGGCTTTAATGCTTTCCGAGAACTCATTATATGGGCATAATGATAGACAATGGGTCCCGGCTAGATGAGTTTCCGGTTCAAGTTTAACGGGAATGTTCTGTCTGGTATGATCTTTAGTAGGGGGAAGTGTTCCTAAATGCGCATGTTGGGTAATATGCGCATACAGCCGATAAGCGATATGGCAGGAGATTCAACGTATCTAATTAGTGCAGTTTGAGGGTAATACGCTATTGAAACATGGCATGAAGAAATTTGATTGTTATATAAAGCCAAAAAAATTTAAAAATTCAAACAAGATTTTTGTCAGTTTTATTATAATATATTGAACTTTAATTATCGTGCGTACAGATTCTGTGAACAAAAATTTTAATGGTTTTTCTTTCTTATTCTTCTGGAAATCGAAAATTCAACAAATTGAAGCTTTTGGCAAGGTTGTAAATGATAAGATATTGGATTTAGAGAAAGGTTCTGAATGCCCATATCAAGGCAGGTTAAATGCCTATATCAAGAAAAATAGATTAGTCTTATTTTTTTTTTGTTTCGATTATAGTCGTTTTACCATCTTTGTGGCATTCGCGACTTTATCAACGATGCAGTTGGCGGAAAGTTATTGAAAAACTTATCCGGTACAACTGTGTTCGATGTTTACTCTTGGGCTCGAACTCACGGACATCTGCTCAGGAAGCAACTGACTTGCCAACTGAGCTATATCTCAAGCCCCATTAGTCTTATAAATTTTTTACTTTTTATCATTTAAACATTAGATCTACGCTCAAAACACGATCTTACAGCGAAAAAAGAAGAACTTCATACTGATCCGATAAAAATACGATATGAACAAAATATTACCATGAAATATGGCCATATGGCATACTTAACTATGTTTCATGTAAAAGAACTAGTGATGTAAAAAATTTCACCAAAATTTCAGCCTTGACGTATGCTTAACATCCGTTTCTATCATTTTCTATTAAATAATATCAAAATATTGCAAGCGTTAGTGAAATATAGCTAAAAACATAAATATGCGCATTTAGCCCGCCAATTTCGGAAATTGGCTATTTTGACTTCTTTTATTATAAAATTATTTTCACAAAAACTGTAAGAGATTTTAACAGAAAAATTGCTCTAACGTATATAAAACAGATGTCCGCTCATGTGTATATAGTTTTCAGACTCCTATCTATTGTAATATGAGAGAAAATGATTGCTTTCCTTAATATGCGCATATAGCCTTCCTCTCCCCTATATGGAAAAGCTATGAGGTCGATCAAGAGTTTTAATTATTTTTTCCGTGTCATTTTGGGAATCATTTTGGTGCTGTTTTTCGATTTTTATAATCCCGGAAGTTATTCTATGATAAGCAGGCTTCAAGAGGTCATAAGAGGTAATGTGTGATTAAATGATTAAAAGATTAAATAGTAGCTGATGATAAAATTCAAGGTAGACACTGGGAATAAAGAAATTTTCCATATCTACAGCACTAATTTCAATATTAAAACGATCATAAACGGAACTTCTGAAACAAAATAGATAACAGAGTAAATTCATTTGTCATTTAGTGAAGAAACTAGTTTTTCTTCGTATGAGCGAAGCCATTGCGACTAATTTTTAGATCTATTGTGGAATAATTCAACTCAAAGACCTAAAGTGTGTTTTAATTACACTGAGGACCGGCAAAAGAAAAAAAGTGGGAACGCCAAATCTTGCACCTCTTATCTATCTATATCTTTCATCTTTTATCTACTGAACCGATTTTAACCTTTACACCCCTGAACTACTTGAAGTTTCAAGTTTTTTTTCCTTAAATTCTAATCTGTTTACTAAGTAATATTTGTATATGTAATAGGGTAAATGTACCCGACCTTGGCACCTAAGGCATGGTTTACCCTTTTTTCCGACACCGACACCGACTACCTTCCTGTTGAGTGCACCATCTAACATCCTTTGAAGAATTTACTTGCTAACTTGCTTAGAGTTCAACAAAAATATGTTTTCTCTATGGAACTTTCATTAATGTGAGTAAAATGCATGCAAAGTACTCACTGCGGTGCTCCAATTACTTGGCCGCCGTACCAATTGTTTGCCGTTTCGATGATCCGATTCTTGGCCACCAGCAAAGTGCAATAGATCTTTACCAACAATGCTCAATTGACAGTTAACAGAATCGTTGGCTATTCTGAATATAAGGCCACTGACAGAATGACGTCAGCTGAGCGTAAAGTTCTATGCGACGATGGAACACCGGGCGCCACTCATACAACAAAAAGGCTTTTCAAAACATTGATGAAATTTGGATGAAAGGGAAGCACAGAATCAGCTTTCATTTCAAAAAGTCGGATGTCCAGAAATTCCGCAATGCGATTGCGACACATAGAGTTATTTTCACTTCCAAACAACTGTCTTCATATTGTGGGGTTTGGTTTTATAAAGTAAGAAATTGAAAAATTCCTTGAATGGTATTTTAAAATTTTGCCCCTTTGGATTTGTTAGCTGAGATTATGAGCTTCTAGCAAGAGCCATCTCGAATGCCCGGGGCTTTGCGCAGTGGTTTGACACGCCAAATAGATGTTAGAATGTAAACCTTGCTAAAACATGATAAGTTTAACGGTTATAAGGAAAATATCCAATTCACCAGCGAAGTCGAAGAAAACAACAAAATACCTTTTCTCGATATGACCCTAACAAGAGAAAATGATCTAACGATCACAACAAGTTGGTATCAAAAGCCCATTGCCAGTGGAAAATTTTTGGACTTCTTATCAGTCCATCCGCTGCATCAAAAAATCAATGTGGCAAAAAACTTCATCAGTCGAGTGGAACGACTTTCCCCGAAACTAGATGATTAATCAAAAATTGCCATCATGGATTCTCATCTCAAAATGAATAACTACCCACCAACACTACGACATAGGTTAATCAACAGCAGAAAATATCCATCCAAATCTATAACAACCGATAAAGAACAATGGAAATATAAATCTATCGCATATGTTCCGGGATTAACGGAAAAAATTGGAAATTTTTTGAAAACGGATTACCCAGATGTCAAACTAGCAACGAAATCAATCGCAAAAATCAAACAGATATTCACCAAAGTGAAAGACCCGGTACCAAAAGACGATTACTCAAATATCGTTTACAGTATTCCCTGCAACGATTGTGATTCACAATACATCGGAATGACGACAAACACGTTAAAAGAAAGGATTGGAGGTCATAAATCAAACAAGAAAGCATTAGAAAAGCTACGGAATGAAGGAGCAGATAAACACGACACAAGGATGACACAACTGAAAGGACAAACTGCACTTCTTCATCACAGTATTAAAAAAGATCACACCTTCAACTTAGAACGGACAAAAATAATAGATCGCCACAGGTACGTCTCTGGTCTTCAAACTCTCGAAATGTGTCACATCGCGAGAAATGGCAACACGGTCAATAAGAAGACTGATACTGAAGGGCTAAGTATCATCTACGCTGGCATCTTCAACTCCATGAAAAATATACACCAACACACCAATACACAGATAGACAATCATAACACGCAACTTTCAACAGTCAGTGATAGTGGTTAACCAAAACAAACAACAAGAAACACCAAAAATTTTATACTGTTCTTCATCAAATTTCATTTCATCCTACATCTGTATCATTCGTAAACATCAACACACAATATATTGTAAGCCCCCCGGCAGTAAGTAGAACATGGAGCATATAATATTGTATACAAGTTTGAATGCTAAGTTTTTCCAAACATTCACGGACAACTGGACGAGAACAATTTTTAATATCGGACAGTTTAGTAGATTCAAGAAACATACTGGACAGTTAAAACGACAAATTACTGTAAGTACACCCAATCACAATATCATTCACCCCCTTTTTTCAAAAATTTAAAAACAAAATTTAACATTCCGACACAAGTTAATTAGATTACATAAGTTTTCAATGTTGAACTAAAAATCAAAACAAAAATTCTAATGCCATTTTATGTACGCTTTGGTTCCTAGATTCCTTGAAAAAGGCTAAATAAATTATGCCGAAACGTCGGATGTAGTAAAAAACCTCGGTTTTGACATCTTCTAGAGACTGAAAACGCCGAAAACATTTAAATCATCATTTTTTTTTTAATTCGACTCTCATAAAATATTTTAAGAAATAATTGGAAAGCAAACGATATTTCCCTGAACTTCCAACTTCTGTTTCCATGAAAAAAATTAGAACAAAAATCCAAAAAATTAAATCTGAGTAAATATATGGTTCCCAAGCAATAGAAAACGATTCCAAAACTCAATTAATTATGTATTTTTTTATACTAAAGTCATAAATTGCCATCGTTCTAACAATTTTAAGATAAGAAAAACATCTTAAGTCTTGTGAGATGCATAACTTAATTTAGTTTTTTTTAATATTTCGAACCACTGTGTTCTGTAGGAGACCACGTGGCTTTTGCTTGGCAGACTGCAATGCAAATGCTGTTCGCACGCACACCAATGTACCTTCGATTCATGGTTCCTAAATAGCGATTTTTGCATTTTCAATGCTCAGATATGACTTTTAGTTAGTCGAATTACTTATGTTCACCAACTTATTTCGAAGCTTAAGTTGATAGCAACGGTCTTATCATACAACCCAATTAGTATGAAAACATTTGTGAGTAGTTTTAAATGAAGTTTTTGGGAAAACATCAGCCCTAAAATACCTCTTTAATGAATATGTATTTTTTCCAGCTTCCAACACTGGTGGTGTATTTCGATTGAAGTTGCATGTCAAGAAAAGGAACAAAATTAGTTTTAAATTTTTATTCAAAACGTAAATAAAAATTCACTCTTTAGTCTTTCTAGTATTTTTTGATTTTTTGCCCAGTTTAACTGTAAGCATGAGTATTTATTGCAATTTTTTCAAATGGATTTCCGCGTTTGAAATCGCATGCGAATTTAACAGTTGCACTTGAAAGATCAGTTCATCCGATTTTCATACGGTGATTTCCAACATAATTTCCTCGGATGCAGATCGAAAAAAAATTAACTTCTTTATTAAAGTACAAACAATCAAAAACTTCGGTATGCACAGATTTGAAACAAATTATTCTCTTCGCAATGAAAATATATTCAAAATTTTTTAAGCTCAATTTGGACCTGAAAAACATGAAAAGACATGTTGGCATGCCAAGAAAAGGACCATGCCAAAATAGGGCTCACTTACCCTGATTCTTGATTTTGGAAAAATATGAAGTTTCACAAACTAAAAAAAGACACTCCAAGTAATTTAACAAGGTCAAGTATATGAAATTCGGATCATTGGTTGGCACGTTATAGTTAGTTGAATTTTTAAGACCATCTGTTTCTAGACCTTGGTACTTTCAGTGTTAATCTTAAATAAGTTGTTAAGTAAATTCTATGGATTGGATAAGTAAGCGTTGAATTGGGAAGACGTAAAAAAAATGTCCAGTTCGTGTCAAAATAATAAATTGTCTAAATATTCATTTTCGATATGTAATGTGCAGTGTATTGCAGTTGTAAGTGAGAGCAGTCTTGTAGTTGGATGTCTAAGACTAGGAACCTGTTAAGTTCAATTTCCCGGAGAAATCTTCATTTGAAATAAAACACGAAGCTAAGTTTGCTTTAATTTTCGATTTCTTCGTAGTAGTTTTCTTGTTAAATTTTAGACTTGTAGGCTTTCAAGAAGATGATTTATTTTCAGAACACCAAAATTCGGAATCGAAAAACAAAGACAAACTTATTAAAAATATTTCAAAAAATGCTATTAGTTTGACTATAAAATTTCGTAAATTCATTTCAAAATTTGATAAAAATTCAATAACATTTGGTAAAATGATTCGAAAATAAAAATACTGTGTAATTTCATTTTAGTAATAGTTTAAGTCTTTAGTTGGAACATTTCAAGATTATGAAAATGAAAATTTATTTCATGAGAAACAAATTAATCTACATATAGTGAGCGAAACAAATTAGTACCTGTGGTGATGCAATAAATCCGCAGCATTCTGTAAGTACTATATTATATACCAATATACACATCAACGTACCCACGCACCGAGCAACTACGACGAGCTCACTAGCATCGTGGGTGAACGGTCTCGAGCATTCCATAGTAGACTCTCGACCGTGGCACATCGCTACCACAGTACCACTATGTGTTTTGTTAGTGAAAATATTTCTTTTATATAGTTTGTTTAAAATTGTTCAACGGATAAATCAAGCATAAGTTTACTTTTTTTAGATGAAGCAAATGGCGTTGAGGACCAAAACTATGAAAAAGTGCGAACTAAGAATAGTACCACTTATGTTTTTTCTACAAAAATCAATGTTATTTTTGAAAAACAATAATGCTTCTACGACCTATTTTAATAGAAAACTGCATTTTAAGGCGTTTTCTTGTATTCCAAAGGTTTTAAAGGGGTTTCAATGGGGGTTTTAAGAAATTTTCTTCTACCACGATGGAATTTGACAAATGAGCTGTAATACTTTATCAAACTGCTTAATTTCTTCATGAACATGACATGAAATGAAGAAACAAACATTCTGTATTAATTTTGAATCAGAAAAAACAGGTTGGAATTCGAAAACTTGAATTTTATTTTCAGTAAACGGTTTTCCAGTTTAAAGTCGTAGATGGCAGCACCATCTTGCAATTTAAACCAAATTTTATCTCAATATTGATTTTCCGGGTAGATTTAACCCATATTTATTATTTCAAGGTGGTTTTCCATCATAGTTTTTTTGGAGTTCACGGTGAAAAAAGCTTTTCTGGATTTACAAAATCTCACCAACTCGAGAATTCCTCATCGCCAAAGTTTCTGCTCATCTCCACTCCCGATCCGATTGCAAATCATACCAATAAAACTGCTCATCTGGCCATCAAGTTTCATCGTTAGGTACAACATCTTTCTAATGATCGGTCCAAGAAATTACTTAATCCTGGGTCTTAATTCCGTTTAACAGCAAGATGGTGCTGCCATCTACGACCTAAAACTGAAAAAAATGTGCTTGACTGGGAATTACTATTTTTGAATAAGAAGCGTGTTTTTTTATTCAAATTCAGCCTAGAATCTATGTTCCGTCATGTCACGTCATGTTCATGAAGAAATTAAGCAGTTTGATAAACTATTATAGTTCATTTGTCAAATTCCTTCGTGCCAGAGGAAAATCTCTTAAAACCCCTTTAAAACCTTTGGAAAAATAGAAAACGGTGAAAATGCAGTTATCTATCAAATGAGTTATAGAAGCATCATGGATAACTTTTCTACAGAAAATTTTAAGAAATATCTTAATAAGCAAAACATATGTGGTACTATTCTTGTTTCGCTCACTGTATATATAAATGGATTTATGGTCTGTCTGTTCCCTATAGACTAGGAAACTACTGAACCGATTTGCGGAGGAGGCGAGGGGGGGGGGGGGGGGTGTGTCTCCCAAACATAAGATAATTTTTTACATAAATCGAGAACCAATCAAGCATCGGAATCGGAACACAAGAAATATTTCTATGGTTATTTTAGACCCCTCACTATTTTTCAGTGAGTGGGCTTCTATACCATTTTTATTGCGTAACTTGAGAACTATGCGAGCAAATGGAACCAAATTTGGCTTGGAAGGGTATTTGGGTACGAGATAGGTTCTGTGAATATTTTATCCCCTTCTCTCCTTTTTTAGAGGGATAGAAAGAGGAAGGAGGCTCCTATACATTTTCCAACATAATTTGAAAATTTATAAAGCAAATGGAACTAAATTTGGCATGGGAAGGTATTTGAATACGAGAAATGTCTCTATGGTATTTTGCGAACCCTCTGTTCTTTCTGTGGGGAAATTTTAAGGTGTGATGGTGCTCCCATATTATTTTTTTACATCACTCGAGAACTTATTCAGCCAATGGAACCAAATTTCGCTTGGTAGGGTATTTGAGTACGAGGAATGTTTCTTTGAATATTTGGTGCTACTGCCTCCTTCCAATTTAATCTCCGAAAAAACAAAAAACACAAAAGCAGCCTCCTTCTAATGGGCTGATTGGAACCTTTACAACCAAATTTGAAATTGGAGGACATTTGGATACGATGGATGGTTATATGCTTATTTGAGGCTCCTTTCTCCTTCAATTGGGGATAAAGTTAGCGAAGAGGGAAGCTCTCCTAAAATTCTTTTGCATAAACAAAGAACTTATCAAACAAATGGAACCAAATATGACAAAGGAAATTATTTGGGTACGAGATATGGTTCTATGATTATTTGAAACACCATCTTTTTTCCAGCGAGTACAGAGGAAATGGGGAGGAGGTCCCAATACAATTGTCTTGGTATAGAAGTTGAAGTATTTGAAAACGAGATTTGTTTCTATGGAATATTACAGACCCTTCTGCCTTGCAGTGTGAAGAGGGAAGGGACGGAGGAGGTTCCATATAAATATTGATTGATTGCTTTGCTTAAAACTTATCAACCAATACAACCAAATTAGATATGAGAGAGTTTTTGATTACCAAAAAAATTGGATCTCTACCGTCTTCAAGCATTTGCGGACGGGAAGGGGCATGTATGGCTTTCATACATGTTTTTTTGGCATAAACCGAGCTTTATGATACCTACAAAAGAAAACAAAATTTAAATAATTCTTGAAATTTCTTACATTTTTGTAAGGTGTGGCAAAGCACACCGGGTCAGCTAGTGATGTAATGAAAATGTTTTAAGTCAAGTTCTACTCGCTAATTTTCAATGCCTATTCATTCCTTCTAACTTTCTCTCCGTCTATAATTTTTATAATCTTGAAATGAAGAACGTAACTTTTCAAATTAAAATATAACATGAAAATATAATATGATAATCTGCAATACAATTTTATTTTTGCTTTAAAAAAAAATTAAAACTCAATTTAGTTGTTAAAAATTGATTATTTTACAGAATTGGGAAATATAAACAAATAGGAAAATTTCTATAACTTTTTGCGCAGATGTCAAAATAACTTGCGGTCTTGGGTGAAGTTGATTTTTTTTTGTAATTTCTTTATTTGAAACGGCTCATACCTTGAGGCTTTAAGGAGCCAAACTCGTTTTGTATGTTTACAATTGATTGCTTAGGTCTACATCACCTAATCACTTTTTTTTCACTTTTTGAAGAGAACAGGAAATAGATAAAGAAATATAAAAATGAAGAATTATAGACGAAGATCATAGCTTTTAGAAAAAGGTATATTTCGAACATGTAATCAATGTCTATCGCAGCTAGTACATCTCTTATTGGGGTGCCAGGGTAAAGTTGATAAAAACATATATTTTAAATTTTTGGGATGAGATAATGCGGTGAGTTCGATTCTCAACGTGTTTATTTTTATGAATTATCTAATAGGATTAAAATCCCATATAATATTTTTCTTGCTTCGTCTGAATGTAGTGGTCATGCATGGTTTAGCTTGGGAGAACGAGTCTTTACGCCTGAAGTGCTGTTCCAATTATATCATCTTTGGTACAGTTCATTTTTAAGCGCATTTTCGGCACAGAGACTTTGCAACCTCTTCTATGGGTGTAGATATTCAGGAGGTTCTTGGGAGCACTGCTTGACTGCAGTCACGGTTTTATATCGGCTGATAATTTCATGAAAAATTCGTGTGAAAATAGTGATAAAAAGTGCTTGTTTCTAACAATTCAATGTGTGATATTAGTGTTCTTGAAATGCATGCAATTGCGACTCAATTTTTGCTTCAAATAGTGCATAAAGTTGAATTTTGTGCGGCGTTCTTAAAACTGGTTAATCGATGACGCCATTGAAGAGAGCTTTTTTCAAAGCTTTTTTTTTTTTTTTTTAGATATGTCTTTATTTGTATCAATTCATCATTACATTTATATTACATTATTACATTAAATTAGGTGTTCAGCTCAATAATGAACTGTTCAGAGCCCTTTAGTTAACTAGATATTAAAAATTTATTTATAAGAATTAAATATGCTTAGCGCAATTAAGTATTCAAAGTAGGAGAACATCCTGTAATGGCAAAAATATTTTAAACTTAAAACTAAACACTATACTAAAATTAAACTAATTATAAAGAGAACGAATCTCTGCGATGGAAGACTGCATCGATTTTCCTCTGAAGTTAGAGATGATTTTGTTGGCCATCTCTTCGATCGATTCAATGCCCGCAATCCGATGAAGATCTTCGGTGCTGTGCCAAGGTGGAAGCCGCAAAATCATTTTCAGAACCTTGTTCTGAATCCTCTGGATGGCTTTCTTCCTCGTCGCGCAGCATCTAGACCAAATCGGAACTGCATACATTATCGCTGGTCGGAATATCTGCTTATAAATAAGCATCTTATTTTTCAGGCACAGTCGGGATTTCCTGTTGATGAGAGAATAAAGAGATTTAGTGTATTTATTACATTTAGATTGAATATCTTCAATGTGATTTTTAAAAGTAAGATTCCGATCAAGTGTAAGTCCCAAGTACTTCACGTGATCAGACCATTCTAATGAAACCCCATTAAAAGTTATGGAATGATTTTCATTAGGTTTTAAAAATTGAGCTCTTGGCTTATGGGGAAATAAAATAAGTTGAGTTTTGGAAGCGTTAGGAGAAATTTTCCACATTTTCAAGTAATTCAAAAAGGAATTTAAATTTTGTTGCAATCTACTGCGTACCACCCGTAAATTCCGGCCTTTGGCTGAAAGCAAAGTATCATCAGCAAATAATCTTCTACCTTTTCCTTCTGGTACATCAGGAAGATCAGAAGTAAAAATATTGTATAAGATTGGCCCAAGTATACTGCCCTGAGGGACACCAGCTCTAATGGGTGTCCTTTCAGAGCATGAATTTTGATAGCTTACTTGTAAGGTTCGGCTAGTCAAATAATTTTGAATAATTTTGGTGAGATATACAGGAAAATCAAATCGAGCTAATTTAGCTACTAAACCTTTGTGCCAAACACTGTCAAAAGCTTTTTCAATATCAAGAAGAGCAACACCAGTTGAATAACCTTCAGATTTGCTAGCGTTAATCATATTAGTTACACTCAAAAGCTGATGTGTAGTAGAATGTCCATGACGAAAACCAAATTGTTCATCAGGGAAAATAGAATTCTGATTAATGTGAATCATCATTCTATTCAAAATAACTCTCTCAAATAGTTTACTTAAAGAAGGGAGCAAACTAATTGGTCGATAACTTGAAGGCTCTGAAGCACTTTTTCCAGGTTTTAAAATTGGAGTTACTTTGGCATTTTTCCATTTATTTGGAAAATAAGCCAAGTGAAAACATTTATTGAAGATTTTAACTAAAAAATTCAAAGTGCTTTCAGGCAACTTTTTAATAAGAATATAGAAAATCCCATCTTCCCCTGGGGCTTTCATATTTTTAAATTTTTTGCAAATCAATTTAAGTTCATCAATATTTGTCTCGTAAGAACTTTCAAATACATTTTGTTTAGAAAGAATATCATCAAATTCAAGGGAAATTTGAGCATCAATTGGACTTACAACGTTTAAATTAAAATCATGAGCAGACTCAAATTGTTGGGCCAATTTTTGAGCTTTTTCTGCATTCGTTAAAAGAAGTTTATCCCCATCTTTCAAAGTAGGAATTGGCTTCTGGGGCTTTTTCAGAATTTTAGTTAATTTCCAAAATGGCTTTGAGTAGGGTTTTATGTCCTCTACTGCTTTGGCAAAATTTTCATTACGGATGAAATTTAAACGACGTTTGATCTCTTTTTGAAGGTCGCAATAAATAAATTTCAGATAAGGATCCCTAGTACGTTGATATTGGCGTCGACGAATGTTTTTCAGTCGTATCAAAAACTGAAGATCATCATCAATTAAAGGTTGATTAAATTTATGTTTAACTATGGGTATTGAAGCGGCTTTAGCATTGACTATTGAAGTTGTCAAATTTTCTACAGCCAAATCAATATCTTCTATTGAATTCAATGGAACGTTTACATCTAAATTACGTTCAATAAAATTCATATATCGCTCCCAGTTAGCCTTTTGAAAGTTAAAAGCTGATTTTAAAGGGTTTTCAATGGGACTTTGAGATAAAGAAAAAGTTACTGGAAGGTGGTCTGAATCGAGGTCCGCATGAGTAACTAATTGACTACAATGCTCGCTTAAATCCGTTAGAATCAAATCAATTGTGGAAGGATTTCTAATCGAAGAGAAACAAGTATGCCCATTAGGATATTCAACAGTGTAATAACCTGCAGAGCAGTCATTAAATAAAATATTCCCATTTGAATTTGATGAAATATTATTCCAAGATCGGTGTTTTGCATTAAAGTCACCAATAATAAAAAATTTAGATTTATTTCTGGTGAGTTTTTGTAAATCTCCCTTCAAAAAATTTTTCTGTTCACCGCTACATTGAAAAGGCAAATATGCGGCAACAATTATAATTTTCCCCATAGAAGTTTCTAATTCAATTCCAATTGTTTCTAAGACTTTTGTATTGAAAGAAGGAAGAAGTCTAAATTTGAGACGACTATTGATGACAATAGCTACACCCCCACCTTGTCGATCAAGTCGATCATTTCGCAAAATTTTAAAGAAAGCATTGCTTTTTAAGTTATTGTCTGGCTTTAAAAAAGTTTCAGTGATGGCAGCAATATGTATGTTTTGGGTTTTCAAAAATAAAAAGAACTCATCTTGGTTAGCCAGCAAAGATCTAGCGTTCCAATTCATAATATTTAAACATCTATTTGGATCCATGAGGGAATCGTAAAGTCATAATAATTTTGTTAGCATAATTAAAAGAAGTTTGGAAAGCTTCAAACATTGAATTTGCTTTCAACATAAGTTGCATCATTTCCATCAAATTTTGATGCAAAAATTTTAATTTTTCCTCAGTAATCTCACCCAAATCAACAAAATTGTTAGAATCAGAAGAGGAAGGAGAAGAAAAAGTATTTGAATTTCGGGGATTTTCCCAAGCCTTCGCATGAACGTTGAGACTTGGTTTTTTCCCATTTTTATTAGTTATGCCTGGAGAGGGAAACCCATTTTCAACCACCTCTGAGAACGATAAACAACGAGTCTGTGGCGCAGATTCAGCACAGGTAACATTAAAGTCACTTCGGGTATTACCCAGCCGTGATTCCAATGTAGACCGAGGCTGAATGCGAACAGGCAGGTTGTTTGCCGGCCCGACGTGTGAAGACGAAAAAGAGGAAGGAGGAGAAGAAACTTTTCTGGAAACTTTGGGATTTTTCCTAGAAGCAATAATTTTTGCCCTGATGGGACAGTCTAGCGAATTCGAGGAATGATTACCTGCGCAATTTGCACACTTGAAAAATTCTGTTTTTGGTTTATCACCACCATAAAGGCATTTAGATTTTTCATGATCGAATGAGCCGCAAAGCATGCATCTGGCATTCATTCTACAATTTTTAGTGCCGTGACAAAAAGCTTGACAACGACGACATTGCGTAATATTTTGAAGGAAATTGGTTGAAGATTTTCGAAAAGGTTCAAATTTTACTCGACAATGAAACATAAGACGAGCCTTTTCCAAAATTTTCAAATTATTAACATGATCCTTTTTAAAATGGATCAAATAAAGTTCAGGAGCAAAACCAACACTACTGGTATTATTCGTGTTGGTTCTTTTCCTCATTTGAATTACTTGAATTGGAGAAAAACCTAACAAAGAATTTAATTCAGCTGTGATCTCATCCGGTGTCTGATCGCCAGTGAGACCACGAAGTACAACTTTAAATGGACGATCACTTCTAGTGTCGTACGTAAAAAATTGGTGTTTTTTATTATTCAAATAATTTAAAACCTTTTGAAAATCATTCAAAGATTCCGCCAATATACGAGCAGTTCCCCTTCGACCGATCTGAAAAGAAATCTACACATCCTTGACGGAAGTGACGATTTCTTTTCGAAAGGCATTGAAGTCAGGAATCGTGATCGTTATTGGTGGAATCTTTTCGTTTTTAAGAGTATAAGAAGAAGAAGGTTTCTTAGTACTCTTATCAGAATTAAATATGAATATTTCCTCATCACCGATGTTATGAAGGACATCGAATGAATTGGAAATTTCAACTTTTTTGGCAGATGGCCCTGGATTAGGTTCAGCAATCCGTTTTCTTCCGGCCCTTGAGCCGGCCGAAGACTTCCCCATGCTGGAAAGAAAAGAGAAAATATGAATAAATGAAAATGAAAATAATTTTAGCACTGAAAAGTGCTGATTGAAATACAGGTAAGGAAAAAATAAATGATGTAAAATGTTCCTGCAGGTACATAGCAACGATACGATGCTCCGGCGTACGTGTTGACGGCTCAACGGTACAGATGATTTTTTTTCAAAGCTTATAAATTTTTATAGTAGGTGGTGCTCGCGTATGGGCTATTCCTAAAAGCTCAGCAAATGTCGATCGTTGTTCGAATTATCGATATGTTTATCGATATTCTAAAAAGCCTGTTTTCTACACCGTGAAAGTACCTACATGCACAATTCTAAGATAAGTATATTATATTGTTATATTCGTTCTCGATAGTTAAAATAATAATTACGAAATCGGCATCAGATGTTCAATACAAATCACTCAATTGAAAACAGTAACATGGTTCGTTTCTCGATGAGCTTTTTTTAACGAAAAGCTCATATGAAGCTTGTGTAAAATCGATGAACAAGTGAGTTGCGGTTACATCGATGCATTCACTTGAATGATGGGATGCCAGATATCAAGTCTTTCCAATATTAAAAGATAATATGTAAAACGTCAATTCAGAGATTTTATTCGAAACGCATAGGTACGAAAAGGGTTGAAAAAAAAAACAAATAATAGGAAATTAAAAGTTTTTATTAGTACGGCAACAAATGAAATACTTGAAGACAAAAAAATATTGTAGAATGATTTGAATTTTATCTTAGCATGTGACTGAATATTTTACCGATTGAGACATAGAATTTCCAACAAGTGTTGAAATTAGACAGAACTGAAATCCGTTAAATTTAAAACTTTTATTGATATTCTATTGAAACAAAAACAATTTTAATCTCGCGAAAATGGAACGACAAATGTTTTCATAATATTTTTACAGATTTTTGTTCTGTTTTTTTAAATAGCGATATATAATTCAGTTTTAGTCTTGCTGTAGCTTGTTTTGCATTGTTATCTTAAAAGTTTTTGTTTCTATTTAAGTTATAGACTGAAATCAATTTTAAGTTTCATGTTTTAAGAAACCTGTGTGGTGGGCCGCTACAAAAAAAAAATTTAAAAAAAAACCTAGGGACAAATATGTAGAAGTTTTTATATTATCAAATTGTTTTCCTTTTTAGTATGTTGAATGGAAAGGGTTTAACTTTGAACAAATGAATTTCTTTGAAACTTTTTAAATTCGTCATAAAGTTTTGAAGTTAGGGCGTTTTGCTCTTCTCGTTATCAGCACGCGGTAAAATTGGTGAGTCGCACCGGTGCTATAAGTACATTGTACGTGTATAACAATGCCACGTTAGGACGTATTTGCTCTAAATAAAAACGCGATGTACTCGATAGTGTGTGACGTTACGATCATTAAATATTTAACTTTGCTTTGATCACATCCCTTCCCAAGGGGAATCCAGATCTTATTTACCTTCCCCACTAACAAACCACCCTTCCTGTGACGACCGTGGAGATTTAGAGGTGTATTCGGTCTCTAGTAGCAACGGAAGTCGAACTAACAATCCTTCCCTTTCCCCGATGAACCGTAAGGACGTGGCCGGCGCCGTTATTGACCATATAAGATAAGGAACCTTCGAAACGTGTACACAGAAAATGGTAAGCTAATCCCAAGCCCCATTTATTTGGATCTATGTACAATTTTGGTGGTTCTTGTCAATCACGGAGTAGCAACTACTGAAATGTACGGTTTATCTAAGCTCAAGCTCAAGCTCAAGCTCTTCTATGGGTGTAGATATTCAATTCGTTTTTGTTTACTTTAAAGAAAATCATCACAAACTTCAATAATAACGGAAAGTGTTGATGTACTTCCAAAATTTAGCAAAGCTTCACATAACAAAAAAAATAAAAGTGCATAAAATCTACTGTCGAGAAAACGTGCTTTGAAGCTTGTGAGTTGCGCGGTTTCCGATATATTTTTTCAACAGTTTTTTTTACCGTACAATCAAAAATGTATGTACGAAAGGTTTTGAGTTATTTATACCTACATCAAGTATATCTAATAATTTTGGAATTTTAAGAATTATTTGCAAGTTATTTTGTAGAACGGAAAACTATGAGAATAAAAAATAAATAAGTAGATATATCTAACCAAAAGCCTGAATTGATTACATCGTTTAAGATAGTTTTCCGTATGATTTTTTGTAAGAAATCTTATTTTAATTGTCTCAAACAGCTACATGTAAACTATTGCATCAAGTCTATCGTATTGTAATTTTAACGGATTCATAAAGAATTTTCATTTTTTTTTTAAATTAACTTATTCATTTCTTCTTGTACCAAGAATTAAAAATTTGCACAAACAATCGTAAGCTCATGCTGATATTTGCTCCGTTATCCAAACAGCATTATTATAAGTTGCGACCCAATACGATGGTTTACCATAGATACCAGTAAGATATGAAATATTAATTTTAAACACATTATTCCATAAAAGCACCTTGCGCCCATTGCAGCGTCCGGTCGTTTCAGTAGCATACTGTCCAATTTGTGCGTGTCCCACTCGATTACGCTACGAGGCAGGGGCCATTTCGTATGCGTTTAACGATAACATCGCCAGAAGCGCCGCTCGCCGTCGTCATCGTCGTGAATTTTCCAAAAACCGTTAGCATCTCCCACTAACTATAATAGCAGAAGGCAGCTAATCATCCACCCACACCCACACTCTGCACTGGATACTTGTGGTCGTCCAAACAACTCGACCCGGAACGTTCGGTATCGTTGTCGTTCCAGGACACTTCTGCACCGTTTCCATCTAGTCGATAGTTGGATGGAAAGCTTTTCCCGGAGACAAAATTTCCACTGCTTGGCCCAGGCGATGGTTTTGTAGTTTTCCGATAAACATGGGTCGGTCGACACTTTTCCATCTCTCGATTCCATTGTCGAGCCCCAGAACACAAGAAACAATGGTTGTTATTTCAATTTTCGGAACCGTACCTATAGGTGCGTTGCGCCATTTTACAGTGCAGTCGTGCGGAACAAAGGCAATGGTAGCCGAAAAAAAAGGGAGAATACAAACAAATGAACCAAAAAAACTTTCACCATGAATGATGACCACATGCACGCACGCACGCACGAATCGCACGAACGCATGGATCGTTAGTCCTGTCGGCTACACCTGTGACATATTAAACAGGTAACCTACAAGCTAAGAGCCAGCATTTATCAGTGCGGTCATTATCGGATCCATGAGTTTTGGGGTGGATGATGTTTGGTTTCTAGGTTTCTGTTGTTGAAAAGAAAAACAGAATGGAATGTGGTTTTATTGGTTATTACAAATGGTTGAAATTCGATATAAGATGAGTTTCAAAGTGGCTTACAGAAGGGATCTCGTCTCGTCCATAGATATCCATCTGAGAACAAAATCTAAGTACCTCAGACAATTTAACATGCAAACATAAAATTACGTAATATTTTTGACTTTTATTTCTCTTTTAAGTCATTTCGCTAACAAATTTTTATAATCAAATATCACCAAACGTTATTAAGCATAACGTCAAAATATATAAGAACGCTTGAAATATGAATTTTGGATATAATAAAATGACGTCTTTAACTGTTTTATGTACATTCTTCCTCCATGGAAATAAACTTTCGCGTATTTCCCAATCTGAAAATCGAATTACCATCAGTTCAGATTCTTTTAATAATCATTATTCACCGATTCAACCATGCAGTCATAAACATGTTATTTTATTATTGACGAATAAGATTGCATAGCTAAGATTAGAAGTAAGAGAGTTTTGGGATGTGTTTTATACATAATAGACACATTCCACGAGCTTGCGTCCCGCGAGTCCAAAATTTTCAATTAACTCCTACAACTAAAACTTTCGGTTCTTCTTGAAACAGATGAATCAACGCGTTCGAAACTGTTTTGTTTTCACATTTAATGATTCATAGAATCTTCAAATTAAATGCCAAAATTGGTTCCATTTGCTCGATATGTTCCCCAGATATCCAAAAAAAATTTATAGAAGCCTCTCTCCCTTCTTCCTTTCTCTCCATTATTGGAAGGTGGGGAGGGGTCTTAAATTATCATAAAAACATTTGTACCCAAATACCCCCATGCTTACTTGATTTGTTCTCCAGTTATGCTAAAAATTGTAAGGGAGCTGCCCTCCTCTTTTCCTATTTCCCCACTGAAGGTGGGAGGTATCTCAAATATTCATTGATACATTTTTCCTACCCTAACACCCTCCCATGCTAAATTTGGTTCTGTTTACTTCATAAGTTCTTGAGTTATGTAAAAAAATGTAATACAGTCCTACTTCCTTTTCCTATGTTTTCACTGAAAGAAGGGAGGGATCTAAAATAATCATATCGGTGGGAGTAATGCAAACATATGTCTTTTATTTGAGGGATCTCTTCCCCTCTGTCAGTGAGATGGAGGAGTCTCAAGCCATAATGATAACCTTCTCAGGCCTCAGAAGCACCCACCTGCTAAGTTTCATACATAAACTTGGATTAACTTGGCATGCATAAACTTGGAAGGAAGTACCATTCCCCCTTCTTATCTTCTCATTGAATGGAGAGGTGAGAACTTAATATTCATAGAAATATGTTTCGTAATCAAATACCTTTTTGATGTTAAATTTGGTTTCATTTGTTAGTTTTTTTTTTCTTTTTGATAGGAGTTTAACCCGTTAAGGTCATTCTTCCTCGGTCATTTGTTAGATTAATTTCCGAGTTATGCAACAATGTGTATGGAAGGAGTGATGGACACCAAATGTTTATAGAAGTATTTCTCGTACCCAAATACCCTCCCATGCCAAAATTGGTTCCATTTGCTTAATTTGTTTTTGAGTTATGTAGAAAAAAATAAAAAGAAGCCCCTTCCCCCTTTATATCTTTCTTCTGAAAAGAGGGAAGATCTCAAATAATCGTAGAAATAATTTTCGTATCCAAATACCCTGCCATGTCAAGTTTGGTACCATTTTCTTGATCGATTCTCGAGTTATGCAAATATCAGTCTTTTGCCTGGGAGACACCCTCCCCCTTCCTGATAGGGAGAGGGGTCTTAAATGATAATAGGAACCTTCTCCGGCCTCCAATACTCCCACCTGCCAAGTTTCACGTTAATTTGTCCAGTAGTTTCCGAGTCTATAGGGAACAGACAGACAGACAGAAATCCATTTTTCTATATTTAGTTAGATTTATTACTAGCTTATCAGGTGTGCTTTACTACACCTTTAAAAATAACTGAAAGTAATTTTTGAAAATTATTTAATTTTTTTTTTTATTTTTTTTTTTTTATTTATTGTTTATTTGTTTTACATTCAGGTCTGGGAAAAAAAATGATAAAATAATAAGAAATTAACATGACTTAAACATATGCCTTAAATGCTAACACATATTAAATTTTGTCAAATATTCCTATCCTTTTGAGAAAATCTAGCATTTTTAGCGCCCTATCCTTATCATCTGCAAAAGCTTCTCTTAGGTTCGGTGATACCCCTATATCCATCCGATCTTGGTTTAGTACTTCACAATTTTCAATTATATGTTTAACAGTTAAGGTTGCACTGCATCTCTCACAAATAGGCCTCTCTGTACGGTCCAGCAGATATCGATGTGTCAAAAGTGTATGTCCAATCCGAAGTCGAGCAAGAACAACATCTTCTCGCCGATTGCCTAAGAATACTGATTTGAACGGTGATACAACATTCTTAATTTCTCGCAGTTTGTTGTTCGAAGTGTTATGCCATTCAGCTTGCGATTTATAGAGTACCTGCATTTTGATTACTTTCACGAATTCTTTATATTCAACTATTCCCTGATGTTCTTCAGGCAATTCCAATGCATTTCGCGCTTCCTGATCAGCTCTTTCATTGCCAACTATTCCTGAGTGACTAGGGATCCAGCAGAAACACACTTGATTACCAGTTCTAGAGTATTCATAGCACATCCTCTGAATCTTGTCTTTCCATTTGGACTTGATTTTATATTTTTCTAGACTATTTATAACACTCATCGAGTCTGTACAAATCACATAAGCGCCTACACTATTTTGTTCCCCAATCCACTCAAGAGCACATTCTACCGCTCTGCTCTCCGCTGCAAATATACTACAAGTGTTGTTTATTCGCTTTTTTAGCACAATTTGATCACATACTACACTGAAACCACATCTGGAATCCTGTTTTGAGCCATCTGTATATATGGCTTTATGAATTCTAAAAGAAGTATTTTTCAGCTGCGTGAAAAGTTGTCGAATTTCATTGACACTTTTCCCTTTCTTGATATGCAAGTGCAAACTTTTATCGATATGTATTTTTGTACGTTTCCATGGACAGCTTTCAGGTCTTATAAAGATTGACATTTCTGGTGCTGCAATCCGGAGATCATTCATAAATTCTGTACCTCTAGAAAGGATAGAATTAACATTTTGGCGTTCTTGTTGACCCCAACATTCTCCGGAACTTTCATTTGCTTCTGATGAACTGCTACTCCACAAATCGGTTGAGATTTCACTACTTTCATCGGATTAAATTTTTATTTTTATTTTTTATTTTTTATTTTTTATTTTTTTTCTTTTCTTTTTTTTTTTTTTTTTTTTAATTTGAAGATGATTTTAGATAAAATCTCAAAATAATTAAGAAATTTTGTACGAGAGCCCCCTTCTCCCTCCTTTCAATCACCCCCCAAAAAAAACTCGTTTCCAAGTACTATTCCCTATTTACTAAGTTTGATTTCATTTGCGTGCTTAAAAATGTTATATGGAAGCACTGCCTCTTCTCTTTTCACATAAACTCACTGAAAAAAAAGGAGAGGTATCGAATAATCATAGAATCATTTTGTTAGTCTATAGAGAACCTACAGACAGAGGGACAGGAATTCATTTTTATATTTACGTATAGATTTGGATGCTACAATTAAAAAAAATATGATGCGGATTTTTAATTTTACATCAAATACCTATTGGAAACAGAAGAAAATATCAAATAGTTATTCTATTATGATTATAAATAATTTTGAAAACATAAAATCAGATCGTAGATAAGATGTTCAAAACACATAATAAATAATCATTTGAAAAAAATCAGATGAGTTCAGAAGTTTGAACAATTTTTAGTAAACATGACTAAAATGTACCAAACTACTGACTAAAGGTACTTACTAAAAGTCAATAAGACTTGAAAATGTCAATATATTGAATCTCTATTTGTATTGAAACAATTTGAGAATTTTGTAGTTGTAAGAATATTTTTATGTAATTAGTTTTAAGTATTTTAAAAGACTCGAATAAGCACTCGGTGTTTAAAAAGTCTCTAATAAAAGTAAAAAAAAAAAAAAAAATTTGAGGATTATCAATCGGAAAATGATATGCTGAATAAAGAATATTTACTTCAGTAAGAAAAAATAAATTAAAATAAAAGCACATCAGAATCAAAGGAAGAAAACTTCAGTTGGAAAAGTTTCAATTTAAATATCTAATCTAAAATAGAAATTGGAATGAAAATTCAAAAAAGAAGCAACTAAATATTTAAAAAAAAATAGATTTTCACAAATTTCAATAATGATCGGAAAGCTAGCAATAGTTTTGCAATATACATACCGTAAACTGGAGGAACTTTGATCGCCAGGGTAACTTTGATCAACATGAAATTTGTGCAGATAAATAATCATCATTAAGAGCAAGTTCACTGGTGTTGGGAAAAAGTGGTAGAAACTTCGAAATTTTGAAAATTTTACCATGCAAAAATGTTTTCAAGATCTTGGGGCGTTGTATTTTTTTACAACACTGTTTCTATTTTAGCCGTATGTGATAGAAATATTACTATTTTTGCATCACAGCATGCAAAAATACAACACGTGTTGTAAAAAAAACTAGAAGGCCACTGATCTTGAAAACTTTTTTGCATGGCAAAATTTTCAAAATGTGCCGTAAGTGTCGAAATTTCTACCACTTTTTCTCAACACCAGTGAACTAGCTCTAACTAAGTCTGAAGTTGAAATATCTGAAAACTGTTTTTTTCGTTTGAAATCATATAAATTGAGTTTCAAATAGGCTAAATTTCGTTTGTAGTTGGAGATTTTTTTATATATTACTTAAAATGTAGTTTTAAAGTTTAAAAATATCTGGTTTTTCGAAGACTCACAAATAACACCTTTCCTCATAAAATGATAGCATTTAGAAGCAAATGAGTTGTTTTGTATGAAAGTTTAACTTTTTCCCTTTGTATAGATATAGTTTTAGAGTTATTTTTTTTATCATTATATGATTGTTTTTGGATATTTTAAAATCGGACATTTTCTATGAGAAAGCCTGTGGCTAAAAACCCCATGAAATGGTTAAGTTTCAATAAAATAAGAACATAGGAACAGTGGGAGGATCTAGGGAATTGCATGATGGTAAAATTTCATTCGTTTTTGAGGCTAAAAAATATTGCGAAATGTTTATTACTTACCCCTAAATGTATGCAGCAACATTGTCCATCTTTTGAGTGTAATTGTTTTTTAAAAGAAAACGTTGAAAAAAAACAATCGTTTTGAAAATGTTGAGATACGTTAAAACCATAGCGATCAAAGTTACCCCGACACATGAAATTTCGTTTTGTAACAAACATTTAGTTATAACAATTAATGTCGTTTGAATATTCTGCTCTCAATGATCAAGCTTTAAACTTTTTACATCGGTAAGTATTTTTAAACAATTTTAGTGTCAAAAAAAGTAACCCCTTCCAAAATATTCAAAAATGAATTAAAAAAGTAATCAATTTTTCCCCAATTTACGGTACTCATACCTTATGTTGCTTAAAAAGTGATCTATCTAGATTTTCCGGCTTTATTAATTTAGTTCTCATTTTTTTTTCAAAGTTTTTCTTCAAGTTCTTGATATTTTTTTTAAATTTCAATAATTCCCGGAATTTACTCTAATATTTTCCGGATGAAATTCAGGAATAATTTTTTTGTAAAGTTCCTAAACTAATTTAGGTAAACATGAATTATAAATTCCTCGCAAATAACGGTAAAGTTTGAATTTAAAGCAATACACCTTGCAATTGTGCACGCATGATATTGGAACATAATTAAAATGGGAGTTGTTTTTCTTTGTTCTACCTATTTTATGCTGCAAGTATTCATTCAAAAACTGATAATAAGGTACTCTAATTTGTTCAAATCTAGACAAACCTAATAAAAAGCAGTTCCAGTCATTGTTTTACTGCTGAGAAAATATTTCGTATTCAAAACATAATGCTTCATTTGTTGGGAACTCCTATTCCTTATTCAATAAATAAAAGAACGTGATGTGTTATTAACTGTGGGTCAACATTCAAGATTTTCCAGATTTTTTCGGGCATACAAGTGTTTAAATGAAGAGTGAACAAGAAATGCAAACCGCGGTCATGGTTGATTGCCATAATATTGTAAAAACCAGTCATTATCTAAATTTGATTTTATTGTGGAGGTTTGGAAAACGATTTAAACGTGGCTGGCGTGTTTTGATAAAAGTAATGAAATAGTTAGTACATACTATTCCTCACTTCATTTTTTTTTTCGGGAAATTACTGAGTTCAGCCTCGATTTTTTCGGATTTTGTTTTCAAAAAATCCAAATCAAATGCTCAGACTTTACCAAGTTTTGGAAAACATGGTCCTGATTTGCGGAGCCTTCATTGCGACAAAATTTCTGGAAAAACTCACTCTAGGGTAGGCTTACCAGATACTTTCAGAAAAAAAGCGGGACATTTCACGAAAAAAAGCGGGACATCGCTAAAAAAGCGAGACATTTCAGGTAGTTCAGTTCTATTTTATCCCATATATTCAAGGGTTTATGCTAGGAATCCGGAGAAACATCTGAAGCCATCATCATTTTGAAACAACTTGAAGTATATTTTCTTCAATAGAAAAATATTGAAATTGCTAGAACGTGCTCGAAGAACGCTTAACTGAACCAGATTGTTTCGGAGATGCTATGCCTGGACATTTGACACTAAATTCAGGAAAAATTCTGTCTGACCCGGTAGCCCGGATTTAGTAGAAAATATTTGGATTTTGCACAGATTTATTTACTTTATTAGGAAGCCTAAAATAGGATTTAAAATCTGTTTTGATGTGAAAAAATAATTTTTAAATGTTTTTTTTTAAATAAATAATTCCAAATTTGCCCAGATAATGCCCGGATATTGGGTTAAAAATTTGGAAATCAGATGCCCAGATTTTGCCAGGTTTCCAGATAAAATTTTCCGAATAAGAATTTTTTATTTTTGGGCCCAAAACTATTTTTATAGCAAGTTTATTCTAAAGTCTAAAATACTGCTTATGTGTTTTGATGTGAACAAATATTTTCAAATGTATTATTTTTGATTTTTAATTAAATAACTCCGTGATATTGACCAAATTTGCACGGATTTTTGGTTAAAAAATTAGAAATCCTATGCCCGGATTATGCCAGGGTTTGAGATAAAATTGAACGGATTCGCCCGGTCGGGATATGTCTAAACGAGTAATTTAATTTTGTCATATATAAACCTTGAAAATTTGCTGCTTGTTTTGAGAAAAAATACTCAAAAAGCATCATATTTGAATAATTTTCTGTGTTGAACCAATGAATTTAAATTGAGGCTAAATTAAGGTTTTCCAGTATAAATCAGTGAAACTGCATAAAAGTGTTACCTATTTAATTTTACAGCCTTATCGGTGAATGTCATGTTCTCTTAGTAAGAACATTTCTAATTTTCAAAATCATAAATGAATAAAAAAAGATAAAAAAAAATCACAGGAGTTTATCGAGGAGGAATTTTATAAGAAGCGTTTTCATCAAGCACGGACCTACTATTTTGAAGTGGTAGAATCGGAGAGTGTTGAGTCTTCCAAAAAAGTTTTCTCAGAAAAAAGCGGGAAATTTTGAGAGAAAAGCGGGACAGCGGAACATTTTCTAAAAAAGCGGGACATGTCCCGCTTTTGCGGGACGGATGGCAACCCTACTCTAGGAGGTCCGCATAACTTAAATTCGAAAGAAACTATGCGAGATATTATTTCAAGGGGAGGCGCCTTAGCATTCATGTATATTCTACGTTTTGATTTAGATTTTTCTTTTTTCATTTCCTTTCCTAGATTTCTAGTAATTGGTATGATTAAAGTAATGTTAATTTTTTTACTCGGGTCTTAGGTCGAGGGGGCGGGGGGTGGTCCGGGCAATTGCCCCTCCTTAAAATGGTCTTGGTTATAAAAGACGACCCCTTTTCATGACCCGTGGCCAAGGTTGCCGAAATCACAGAAAAATCTGTATTATCACTGAATTTTGAGCAAAATTTCGTCACAGATCACAGAATTTTAAAATTTTCACAGAATTCACAGATTTTTTATAATTTGTGCAGATTTCCAAAAAAGAGTATGGTGGGGTAAAAGTACGACCTTAGCTATCCTATTTTTAGAAAATTTTGCCGGTTGTTTTCCAAAAAAAAGAACAGCATTTTATTCTTTAAACTTTTATCTCTCTTTTACAAAATCGGTCGACACATTTGATAGCAGTAGTGAAAATGTCTAACTGTTATCGAAACGTACTCTTACCCCACCTCTGGGGCAAAAGTTCGAATGATGTGGGGTAAAAGTACGACCATTCAAAATTCTACAATTCTGCATGAAGTCAACAGCAAATTTTTTTTGTATTAATCTCTGCTTACAGCAGCAGCATCTTTGTTAGCTTCTGATACAAATGGGCAAATAACCTGTGCAAATTTGGAGTTCTCCACTAACTGTCCATATTCAGCAGGTTTTCGAAATCCAGTTCTCATCGTATTTGAGTAATTTTTCGTGCGAGCAAGTCTTGAAGAAACAAAAATATGCGCTGCTGTTTCCAGAGCATTTAAAAAAGAAGTTAAAATTTTCCGTTCCGATTTATTGCAGAAGACCCTTCGTACTTTTGCCCCATTTGTAGTTCGTACTTTTGCCCCTTCAAGGTTTCTAATGATTTACAGTTTATTGTGATGAATAGAGAAATAGTAATTAAATTCTTTCTTCGGCATTTGATATTGATTAAAAACAACTAAAAAGACACATTAAAACTTTCATCGAAATCCAGACTTTTGATTACATAAACATGTTTGCTGTTTTTTTGAAATATTACATCATTTAAGCAAAAAAGCTACTTTACCTCATTTTTCGGGGTTTTTTCAATGTCTACGAAAAAAAAATATGGCTGGTTGTTGGCAGTTCGAATCACTATCAATCCAGGCCAGAGTTTTGAATTTTACTGTTCTCGGTTTGTGATAGTCCCAAAACGTACTTTTACCCGACTCGTACTTTTACCCCACCTTACTCTAATTAATTTTTATCCCACTTTCGACTTTCTATTTCCGACTCTAACTCATGAAAATATGAAAAATCATAGCCTGTTATATGGGGCAGTGAGAAAAGTGAATCGCCAAGTGCCAGCAAGTTTAGATGGTTAAGCATGAAGGGTAATAGTTCATACATTAAAAGAAAGAGAGAAGAAGCTAAAATTTGCAGAGTCACTACCCAGTTTGGGTTATTGTTTTGCATTAGAGCAAAGGAGATGCAGATAAAATTGCACCTTAGTTTCGACAAATATTTCGGGGTTTTTTTAAGAAGTGATTAGGTCGTTTCTTGCTTCCGTCACCTATTGTGAGAGTAAGAGAATTAATGGTGAAGAAAATGAAATGGCAAGAAAGAGGGAGCCCTGAAAGAAGACAAAAAAGGTTTTTTCTCCCTACAAGGTGTTTAGTCAAAAAAAGTCTCTCTTCTCTCTGAGAAGAATTTGCCAATCGAATGAGATGCCTAAAAGAAGAACTGGGCCTGTTTATAGATAAAACATTTTTGCATCTTTTGACCAAATTCCAGTTTTCAATGAAAAATACAGTGATTACTGTGAAGCAATCTTAAATTTCTTTTTTCAGTCATTGAACAAAATATGAGTAAATGTACTCATACATATTTGGTGAAAATAAAAATTTAGCTGTCTCAATTTAATTACAGTGCCAAAGAATGATGAATAATTTACCAGAAATACCGGCTTTTTACCGTCCTAAAAGCCGGTATTTCCGGTATTGGAAAATAGACGGTTTTACCGGTTTCGGTAAAACCGGTAAGACCACCCTACCCGTGACCCGGAACTTACTGCCTGAAATCAATTTCTCATATCGTATAACCCCATCTGCCGATTTTCATCTTAATCCGATGCATAATCACGACAATATCGCGAAAATAGTAAACAACAATTATGAACGACCACTTTTTTGGATTTCGATCCAAAACTTGACACCTGAAATAAACTACCTGTGCTGTAAAATTGCCATATGCCACTTTCCATTACAATCCTATGCATAATCAAGACAATATCGCAAAAACATTCTGTTCAGTCCACCCAGCGGACTGAAGAATGGGAGAAACCGAGAGAATGGAGAAAACCCGTTGCGCGACGCCCAAGTAGCGAGAGCTATAAAAGCAAGCGATCGCGTCCCCGCGTGGTGAGTTTTAATCCAACCGACGAGCGAGCAACATCGTCCCGAGAGAGCCAAGAGTGGCTCAGAAAGAGAGCCAGCCAGCAGTGGGCTGCATCAAGGCCACCTGAAGAGAGCAACAACTAACGTTGCGCATCGTGTACTAAGAAGAATAAGTGAAAGTTGTCTAGTGTAAATAGTCTTCAAGAGAAAATAAATGTATCATCGACAGCAGTAAATCAACGAGTTCTCTTTTGCTTCACTCCTGCTCTTGCTCCGATTCCACAAAAAATCGGCTCTTTTCAGAGCCATCTTTAGAAAGAGTTTGCGATCACTGTGGAAGACAGTGATCGACCCGGCCTTGGCCCGCCCAGGTACAGTCCGAGGACTTGCCTCCACCGATGAGACAACAACTGAGGTTGTCTGGGAGAGACTCACTTCCACGAGGGGAATGAGTCCCATCGGTGGTTGTTTTCCAAGCGCCGCCCCACGTCCACTAAAGGTTGTTCATGGCCCAACGCATTCCACAATTTATATGGACGACCCTTTGGCCAACTCCTGACCCTAAATTTGATATCTGGAATCGATTGCTGGTTCCTCAAAACACTCATGTGCGAATTTTCATCACAATCCGATGTATAATAACGACATTATCGCTTAAACAATATTTTACTGGTATGGACGACCCCCTTCAAAACGGGTCTTTCGAGAATATAAAAACAATTGTCATCCTTTCTGGTCCTAATGAGCACCCATGCCGAATTTCAGCTCTCTAGGTCTTAAGTCATTGCAGACCAAATACGAGATATCTCGCTTTTTTCTGTTTGCCGCGAGGGTGCTACACTTAAATGCGTAGCTCAAATGATTTAAATTTTATAATGAAACTTTTTTCAACAAAATTAAACATAACTCTATCGGTAGCTCAAAGATACAAGATTGATAGAATTCGGTCTTGTGGTTTCTGAGATAAATAATTCCGAATTTTTATGTTTCCGGGGCTAGACTTCTTTGCGGTCCTTAAAGTGTAAGGCGGCTGAGCTTATATAGGACAAAAAACAAACAAACGAACATACAGAAATTGCTTTTTATAAAAGATAATGTCATTATAAAATTTTTAACATTTGAGTGATGATTCTAGTTGTGGCTTATTCGCGACGAGCGAAAAATCGTGATATCTCGTAATTGGTCCGCAATAATGTGTTAAGAGCATCCATATGAAAAGAAATCATTCACGTTTCAGTGATTTGCGGTAAGATCACCTTAAATAAGTCTTTACAGCTTCCAGCAACTTTAATCCACGATTGGTCAACCGTCCTCAATAACAACCTATTTGTTAAACTTCCATTGCTGCAATGCCCATTTACATTTGCCCAAATGCCACTCCTGCCCCTAGCAAATGTTACCAGATTCGGTAGATTATTAAAATGCTAATTTAATGACATTCGGATGCTCGCATAGATGCCATTGAGGACAGGCAGGAGTTCTCTTATTTAAAATGTCATTAGCCTAGACTGGGTCGAACTTGACAAAAATAGAAAAATTATAACTAAATCATAATCTGTAAAAAATCTACATCGACCCAGACTAACGAAGGTACTGGCAGCAAGTGCTTCTGATTCTTTTTCCCATCGATTTTTCTCCATCCACTGCTCCGATAGCTGTCATAGGAAAATATAGACAATGAACTTACTTCCGATCGTTGTCGTCGTCGTCGTCGTTTCTAATTCAAATTGAAATTCCGAGGGGACCAAGGTTGGTCTAGAGCTCGCCATATCGGTTGGAATCCGGTTCGATGACTTGTAGCTAAACTGTAACTTGCAGTCTGTAAGTTGACTTGAAAAAAAAGGAAAAGGCAATCGGAACGACATCCCGGAAACCGGAAGTCAAACCGAAAGCGGAGGGTAAGCAAATTGACAAATGATTTTGAGTTTATTCGATTATTGTATCTCCTGGGGAGAGAATATGTAGTGATGGTATACGGTCAATTATGGAAGATTAAATGGAATTAAAAAAGTATTGATAAAGCTAATTCAGGCTCCTTGAATGCATACCATATTAAAATCAGTGCTTCTATGTATTTTATGTCGATTAGTTTGGAAGAGATATCAAAAATAAAGATTGCTTATTGATTGCTGAACGCAGCCTTTTGAGAAAAAAAAATTAGTCCAGTTCCAGTTTACATTAAAAAAATGAACTTTTTTGTAAAAATACATTTTTACTGATAATTATTGCCGCTAAGCTTTTAGACAGCTTCTTTCCCTATTCAGAACTTAGAAGCTCCGAGCTATTTAAAACACATAATTCACTATCGTCTGCTATGAATTTTAAATCGGCACACAGGTGCGCATCGTTCTCATAGAGCCATCTTGAATAATTTATTCACCATCACACTACTTCACAGTATAGACGGCTAGACGAACTATGCTTAGCAGCGATAAGTGATAGTTAGCCTGTTCCTGATAAAAAAAAAACGATGTAAAATTCTCTTGGATATCTTCAGGAACAGCTTATTACCACCGCACAAAATCCCTAAAAGATTTATTTTCCTTGCTCGTGTGAAATCTGTGCATATGGCTTCGGGGTTGATCGATAGTTTTTATTACAGCAATAAAAATAGAAATTTTCTACCTATTTGATTTATTTCTGTAAAGATATTTAAGATTTTTGTCGAACTCTTGACCTTTGATAATTTATTATACTTTCAACGGATGTCAATTTTGACATTTATATTCACAATTTTGACAATTTTGAAAATTTTGACCATTTTGAAAATTTTGACAATTTTGGCAATTTTGACAATTTTGACAATTTTGACAATTTTGACAATTTTGACAATTTTGATAATTTTGATAATTTTGACAATTTTGACAATTTTGTCAATTTTGTCAATTTTGTCAATTTTGTCAATTTAGTCAATTTTGTCAATTTTGTCAATTTTGTCAATTTTGTCAATTTTGTCAATTTTGTCAATTTTGTCAATTTTGTCAATTTTGTCAATTTTGTCAATTTTGTCAATTTTGTCAATTTTGTCAATTTTGTCAATTTTGTCAATTTTGTCAATTTTGTCAATTTTGTCAATTTTGTCAATTTTGTCAATTTTGTCAATTTTGTCAATTTTGTCAATTTTGTCAATTTTGTCAATTTTGTCAATTTTGTCAGTTTTGTCAATTTTGTCAATTTTGTCAATTTTGTCAATTTTGTCAATTTTGTCAATTTTGTCAATTTTGTCAATTTTGACGAATATGACAATTTTGACAATTTTGACAATTTTGACCATTTTGACCATTTTGACAATTTTGACAATTTTGACAATTTTGACAATTTTGACAATTTTGACAATTTTGACAATTTTGACAATTTTGACAATTTTGACAATTTTGACAATTTTGACAATTTTGACAATTTTGACAATTTTGACAATTTTGACAATTTTGACAATTTTGACAATTTTGACAATTTTGACAATTTTGACAATTTTGACAATTTTGACAATTTTGACAATTTTGACAATTTTGACAATTTTGACAATTTTGACAATTTTGACAATTTTTACAATTTTGACAATTTTGACAATTTTGACAATTTGTCAATTTTGTCATTTTTGTCAATTTTGTCAATTTTGTCAATTTTGTCAATTTGTCAATTTTGTCAATTTGTCAATTTTGTCAATTTTGTCAATTTTGTCAATTTTGTCAATTTTGTCAATTTTGACAATGTTGACAATTTCGACAATTTTGAATCAATTTTGACAGATTATTTTGACGTAGCTTGGGAACAATATTGACCATTTGTACTTAAATGTCACTCAGTTTTTATCAGATTTTCCGCAATTTTGATCCTTATTTGACACATTTGACACATTTTCAATTTTGACACAATATCTACACTTGAAAAAAATTCAAGTTGTACTCATTTCCGGTATGACTCATTCGTCACTAAATTTTTTAAGTGAGAGTCTCTCAATCAACCTTGACACAAATGTGGTTCAATTTTGTCACAATAAAGATAAATTCCAGACTCAATAATCATGGAATTTTGATTCGATTTGGTATAAATTTTGAATCAAATTTAGATTCAATTGACGTGATTTGAAACAAATGTTTACGATTCAATTTTAATCCGAAATCGATTTGGCATTCACTCTATATGGCCATAGTATTTCTCGATAGTGACTCTTCTTAGACTGAATATTTTCTCAACTTTCAATTGTTAAAATATCTTCAATTTCCTTTCTTCTAGTATAGAAGGATAACAAATTTCTCGGCGTTTTCGGCTTTAGAAATGTTAAAAACGATTTTTTTTACTCCTTTTTGATTCGTTTTCAACTAATTTTGGATTCAACTTTGTCTCAATTTTGATTTGATGTTGATACATTTTAGACCATATTTTCACCCTATTTGGACTTGACTATTACTCAATTTTACTCTATTTGAATTCAATGTTGTAATTTTATTTATTTAAGTCTTTGACTGATATTTCTCAATTTTGACTCAACTTTCACACAACTTTGTCTTTTAATTCATTATCGATTTAAAATCCACCTAAGTTTGGTTAATTTTTTACTCAATTTCAAATAAATTTTGACTCAACTTTAAGTTAGAATTTCCTTATAATCGTTGATTCAAATTTGACTGATTTAAGTATTTCAATTCTAATTTAATTTTATCACACTTTTGATAATTAAAACTCATTCAATTCTAACTCAGTTCCACTATGTATTGACTCACTTTTGTCGTAGTTTTAATTAAACTGGGGCCTCATTTTAACTGAAATTGTTACATTTCAGACTTCATTTTTCAATTGTTATCCTCGAATTAAACTCAATTTTGAATCAAAATTGAAATTATTAATAGTAATTTGAAATCAATGTAAACCTACAACTTTGACTGAATTTTTTTTTCATTTTTGACCTCATTTTAACCCATTGTTGATTCCGAGTAGACTCAATTTTAACTCAATTTTGACTAACTTATTCGCAATTTTGCCATAACTTTGATTTTAAATTTTTACAAACCTCTTTTCAACTTTGATCCAATTTTGAATTATTTTTCACCCCTTTTTTATTCAATTTTTACAAAATTTTTACTCAATTCTAAGTAAAAATTTCTAAACCAACTATGACTCAATATTGACTAGATTTTGAATCAATGGTGACACATTTT
The DNA here is from genome assembly GCF_029784155.1 of Uranotaenia lowii. Classification (NCBI taxonomy): domain Eukaryota; kingdom Metazoa; phylum Arthropoda; class Insecta; order Diptera; family Culicidae; genus Uranotaenia; species Uranotaenia lowii. The sequence continues at coordinate 61,306,009 of NC_073692.1, forward strand.
TTTTCAACCGTAGCTCAATTTTGAACTTTTTTTCAACTTGATTAATCTAATAAATTATATTGAAATACGAGTAATCAAACGCAGGATTGTGTTGGAATGGATCGATGGATGAAGCTATTTTACAGAGAGATGTCGCCACCAGCGTTTAGAGATGTCAAACCTCATGTCAAAGAAAACGACCTGCGCAACGTTTCATATGGGCGAAACCAGCAGTTGGCTCTAATCGAGAATAACGTATTTGAGATTTCCGAACATTTTAGAAATACCTATTAAATACCTATTAAAAAAATCAAGCACTATTTCTTTAAAAACTTATGCTAATTATTCGATTATTATTCGTTGAATATAAAAACAGTGCATATTTCAGTAAGTTTTTGATATTTGAAAGTTTTGCTCAATCTTGTTTTTTATTTTAGTTGTATCTTGAGGATTTCCTCATATGATCGATCGCTTTTTATCGATTTTGCAAATGCATACTTCATTTGTTCCTACTCGAAAAACGAATAATATGCCATTTTACCGTAAGGTGATGTAAGATAAAAACAAAGATTGCTCATCTTATGTGTTTATGTTATAAATTATTAATTTGGAATAATAGAATCTTAGTGCTTATAATCTAATTAACTAGCCCTTTATGACCATAATGACTAAAATTTTCATTTCAAGATTCTTATATTTTGTTAACTGTATACATAGTTACAATACGACCAACCCAAAAATCTGACTTTTTATTGTACCGCCATCTGTTAGCAGCAATCAGTTTGTTTGAAAATGCGACAGATGGCATTCCTTTTTCCCTCTATCGGTAGAATAATTCAGATGGCTCTTAAATTAATCCATTGAGTTATCATTTATTTCATTTTATTTCTCAAGTCCTCAAATATCTACCCATTACATTAGTGATGGATATTTGTCACTAATTCACACTTTCATTCCTTAAACGGGAAAGTACTCATTTCCTAATGAGTATTCCGATGCATTTATTCATTTTTGCTTGACAACACTGCAGTGTAACTGCTAACCACTGTTTGAGTAGTTTTGCTTTAGAGTGTGATGATGTAAACATTTGTACCGTGCCGTGTGCATCATTATCAGATGTCATCAGCAATCTTGATTTTGTTTCTAGATTTCCAGAAAACTTTCCGATAATTTCCGGAAAGTTCTAGACATTTTTTTAAAACAATTTTGCTAAACTCACTTTATTGACAATAATATTAGGCCAAATTAAGTTCCTATACTTTCAATCTTCTTTCAACGATTCTTAAAAAAAAGACTTGCGCAAGAATGATTTATACTAAAGCCGAAATTAAAAGCGTTGACAAACCGTCGTCGCGCGATCCTGGGGATCAGAAAGCTTTTCCACAAACTTACTCACAAGAAAAACTTTTCAGCCATAATCATCATCAGCATAACCATCAACAATATCATCAGCGCCTTTTTCCTAGAGCAGAAAAGACGTCGCGGAATTGCCATCTTGTGTATGTCTTCGCGTGCCTTTTCCCTCACTCCTCCAACAGCCATTGTTTTTCCGCGCGATTTCGGCCATTAATCGGTGTAAGTTATGCCTGCCATTATCATTTGTCTTTTACCTTCGCTCTCGCCCTTTTTCACCCACCTACCTATATTTATTTGAATGGATGCATGTTTGGTGATGTGTTGGCTTTTTTTCGATTCGGTGCTAAGGGTCTTTTCTATTAGGAATCTTTCATGGGTGTTTCATTTTGTTCTTCGATCCACTGGGTAAATATTCAGGTCGACATTTTTCAATTGTATCGATAATATCATGAGCTTATTTATTAGAAAATCCTTGTCAGCGTTTTTAAAATACTGATTTGATTGTCTAAATTTTCTCTTAGTTTTCAGACAATGTTTAAAAAATTTTGAAACGATTTCAGACTAGTTTAAAACAATTTTCAGACAGTTCAACCATTTTCACCCTTTTTCCAGAAAAATGCCAGATAACTTTTTTTTGTAAAGAAATGAATCCAACTGTAAGTTGAAATTTCAGGGACTAGACAAGATCATCATTTCTCATCATAACTGACAACCCGTGCAGTATATGAGAAGGCAATGCAAATCTTGCCGAGCCTAAAATATCCAAATTTGACGAAAATGATGATGATCACATGGGAAAACAATTCCCTTCATTCCGATAGACATCGACACTCGACCAGTATAACTTTCATACGCCAGGTTGTCTCCTGTAGTAGAATGTTAATACATGGGCCCCGTAGAGGCGCAAGATGTGGGTTCAAGTCTCACCGGGAGACAAGGCGAATTTTTTTTCGCATGTTTTTCAACATCGATTTTCTCTTTTCTATTCCCTGAAATTTCATCTAAGTTGGATTCATTTCCCTACAAAAAAAAGTTTCGCTGACTGAATGCTTGAGTCAAGACGCATCTCTGGGTCACAGTTTAAAAATATTGCCAGATAACTTTCTCATAATTTTTCATCAATTTAAATACGATGTTATCTTTCGGGTAATTTTTCTACATTTTGTAAAGAATTTCAAGATAATACTCAGACTATTTCCGAATATTTTCATGTTTAATTCTATAATATTTTTAAACCATCTCCAGTTAATTATCAGATAATTTTATGTAAATTTCTGACAATTTTCATACAGTTCATCAACAATTTTGAAACAATAGTAAAACGATATTTTCAGACAATATTCCAACAATTTTCCGCTATTTTTCTACAATTATAATTCTTTTTTGAATAGTTTTGAGACATTTTTCAGAACTGTTTGAAACTAAGGTCTCCAGAATTTTTTCTGCACATATCCGGATAAATCGGGACTATTTAATAAAAAAAACCTGGCAAAATCTGGGCATTTGATTTCGAAATTGTCGAACAAAAATCCGGGCAATATCCGGGCAAATTTGGTTCAAACCCAAGATTTACTCTACAATAATCGTGAAAAAAAAATCGAAAACCATTTTTTTTCATCCAAACTTATCATCAGATATTAAATTTTATTTTAGGCTACCAAAAAACCACTTATGATCATTTTGATAAAACTTGCCCGAAAAATTTCGTTTTAGACGTATAAATAAAAAAATAATTACAACACACAAACTATATAAGGTGAATAAATCAGGGCAAAATACAAGCTTTTTTCAAAGAAATCTGGACAATTAAGCCGGATCGGACTGCTCCTAAATTTTGTATTAAATATCCGGACCATCTGGCAATTTTTTTAGACCAGTGCCAATAAAAATAAAATACTTTTTGGCTGAAAATTTTCAGATAATTTTGTAAAATTATTTGAAATTCTCTAGACTATACTTTTTAAACTTGAAAACAAATTTTGAACGCTGTTATCCAACAATTTTCCGACAATTAGTCGTTTATTTTCCTACATTTAAAAAACAACTTAAATAATTTTCATATAATATTATAGTTTTGTTTCGATCAGTTCTAGTCAAGTTTCAGACAGTTATGATAAAAGCATTGTCAGACAATTTTGGGATAATTTTCAAGAAGTTTTATGAAAAAAAATAAAAATAATTTTCAAACCATTCTTTCAAAATTTTGAAACAATTTAAAACAATGTTTTAAGTTAAGACTAATTTTCAACAATTTACCGTTAATTTTTCTACATTTTTCAATATTTTTAAGTTAATTCTATGACAGTATTTTTAAATTGTTTTCAAACCAGCTTTGAGCAGTTTTGAGAAAATTTTAAATAACATTTTCAGTTAATTTTGAGACAATTTTAACATTATTTTAAGGAGATTTTGTTAAACTTTCAGACAATTTTCACTCAATCTTTAACATTTATACATTTTTTAAGAGATGTTCTGACAATTTTTCGTCCACTGACCATAACGGACCCTTCTCCTTAATTAAAAAAAAATAATTTTATGACAATTTATAGCAATTTTTTAACTATTTTCAGAACTGTTTTCAAATCAATTTCTGTCAAATTTCAGACAGTGTGGACAACAATTTTCTGACAAATTTAAGGTAATTTCAAGATTATTTTAACACATTAAGGAACGCCAAGGAATCAAAGCCAGAACATATCGAAATTCGGCATTCACATTCTAAGAAACCACAGGACAAAATTCAGCAAATTAAGTACCTTCAAGTTACTGAAAGTATTGCGTTTTAATGTTGTAGAATAAAGCTTTATCAATAAATTTATTAAATGTAGGTTATACTCCCAAGTGTTGTAAACTCGCGGCAAGCGAGAAAACGAGATATCTTGTATTTGGTCCGCAATGTGTTAAGACAATTTTTTGGTTATTTTGTCAAAGCTTTCAGACAATTTTCAGACAACTCTTTGACAAATTGAAAAAAAAAAAACCATTTAAAGCGATCGTTTCTAAGAATCTTTTAACAATTAGCAGTTATTTTTTTCAAAATATTTTACAATCATTTTTGAAATAATTTTAAAACATTTTTTAAAACTGATGTCAGACGAGTGTTGAAAAAATTCAGACTTCTTTTTAAAGATAATTTGTAGATTGTTTAAAACAATTTTAAGACAACTTTTAGATGATTTGAGGAAATTTTGTGACATTTTTCAAACAATTCATTGACAATTTTGAAACAGTTTGAAAACTTTGTTTTCAGACAGTTTTTCGAACAATTGTCGTTAATTATTTTTTGATGTTTTTCAAGAATATTCTAAGAATCGTTTTCATACCAGTTTAAGATAATTTTTAAGAATATTTTCAGACCATTTTCAGACAAGTTTGAGTCAATTTTCAGATAGCTTGAGGCTTGAACGTAATGTTGTGATAATATTCAAATAATTTTTCAATAAATTGAAAACCATCTTATAAAGAAATTTTTAGACAATTTTTCAGATTTTTCATATAATTTGAAGTCAGTTTTAACAGTTGTTTTCAGACCAGTTTTAGACAATTTTAAAATATATTTTCAGAAATTTCTACAAATTTTTTAATGGAACAAAAAATATTTTTTCAGATTTTTTTCGACAATTAGCCGTTAGTTTTACTTGATTTGTTTAAAACATTTTTCAGCTCATTTTATTACAAATTTCAAACAATTTTCATTCTAGATGCAAAAAAAATTTCAGACAATATCGAGAAAATTTCCAAGACCATTTTCAGACTATTTCAAAACAATTTTCTGATCTTTTTGGGTGAGAGTGATAATTTTGAAAAAAAAAAAATCAAAATCAAACGATTATATAAGACGGTTTTCAGACAATTGGCCTTTATTTATTTTTTAATTTTACAAATATTTTACAATTTTTAGATAATTTTCAGAACTGTTTTCTTTCCTAAAATTTCAAAAAATTCTAAAACCTATGTAATTTTTAGACTATTTTTTTAAAGATAATTTGTAGTTCGTTTATGAATATTTTAAGACAACTTTAAGATGATTCAAAACGATTTTGTGACAATTTTCAGACAATTTTGAAACAATTTATAAACAATGTTTTCAGACTATTTTCCGATAAATCGAAGAAATTTTTAAATTGTATTTCAAACATTTAGCAGATAATTTTAGTCAATTTTGAAGCAATTGTCAGAACCGTTTTCATACCAGTTTATTAGAGTTTTTAAGAAAATTTTCAGACCATTTTCAGACAATTTTGAGCCAAATTTCAGGTAACTTGAACGTTATGTTGACATAATTTTCACAAAGTTCTTCAAAAATTTCAGAACAATTTGATAATGAAGATTTTATCTAATTTTTTCAGACCAGATTTTTTGAATTATTTAAATTTTTTTTCACAACTGCTTTAAAAAAAATCCAAACAAATTTTTTAGATTATTTTCAGTTAATAGACAGAAGTTTTCACAAAGTTTTAAATCGATTGATAAATATTTTTTCAGATATTACCGAAAATTTGCCGCTACTTTTACCAGATTTTTATAACATTTTTCAGATTATTTCAAAACAAATTTCCAACAATTTTTAGTCGAGTTGCGAATAATTTTCAGACAATTTTGAGAAATTTTCAAAGACTTTTTTCAGAAAATTTTTAACCAATTTTCTGATCTTTCTCGGGTGAAAGTGACAATTTTGAAACAATTTTCAAACGATTTTGTCAAACTGTTTTCAAACAATTGGCCGAATTTTTGTTTCAAATTTCTCAAATATTTTTCAGACAAATTTCGAAACAGTTTAAAACCAGGTTTAGATATTTTTTTAAGATTTTTCAATATTTTCAGACAGTTTTCTGACCATTTTCAGATAGTTTGCAGGCAATTTTCATTTCTTTCAACAGATTTGAACAATTAAATGAATATGCTTTCAACATATTTTTTTTCGCTTTTTATAGAATATTAAATCAATTTTAAAAACTGTCTTCAGAGCAGTTTTTAACAATTTTCAGATCATTTTAAGACATTTCAAAAAAAACAAATTTCAAGGTTGTGAACCGATAAAAAATATTTTTACAGACAATTTTCCGACAATTAACCGTTAGTTTTACTACTTTTTTATAACATTTTTCAGATAATTTCAAGACAAATTTCGGAAAAAATTAAGTCTCGTTTCAGACAGTTTTTTTGAAAATTTTAAGGGAAAATTTCCTAAACTATTTTCAGACGTTTTTCATTCAATTGTAACACAATTTATTGATTTTTTTTTTCTAGAAATTGAGTAAAAAAAAATTCGGACAGTTTGCAGTAAATGACAATTTTAACTTATTTTCACAAGATAGTTATTTGACAATTGACTGTATTTTTTACGTTTCCTTAACTTTTTTAACGATTTTATCAGACAGTTTTCAGTAAATTGGCCGTTGATTTTCCGTAGTTCTTCAAATATATGTTTGATTCTTAAAATATATTTTGAGAAAATTTTCATAACTGTTTTAAAACCAAAAAAAAACTTCCGAAAAATTTGCAGACAATTTTGTGATAGTTTTCAAATTCTTCAACAGATTTTTACAATTAATAAAAAGTTTTTAAACAATTTTTTTTAGTTTTTTTTTTCAGAGAATTTCAAGTTAATTTTCAAAACAGTTTTCAGACCAGGTTCAAATAATTTTCAAGACATTTTTCAGATCATTTTAAGACAACTTTCAAAATTTAACAAGGTTTTGAATGGATTTAAAAATATTTTCAGACGACTAGCCATTACGTTTTTAAAACATTTTTTAAGATAATTTTAAACAATTTTAAGGGAAAATATTCTAAACCATTTTTGGACCACTTTTAGGCAATTAAGAGACAATTTATTCTTATACAATCTATTTTTAAACATTCTTAAACACTTTTAGACATTTTTGTTATAATTTTCAGAACCGTTTAAAGATCAGGTTTAGACAATTTTTGAACAATTGGACTCTTCTTTTTCCGACAGCTAATCGTTACATTTTTAAAACATTTATCAGATATTTTTAAGCCGAATTTCGATCAAATTTTAATCTCATTTCATACAGTTTTTTTACAGCTTTAAGGGAACATTTCCTAAACCATTTTCAGACCCCTTTAAGGCAATTTTGAGACAATTTATTGATCTTTTTTCTGGAAATTGAATGCAGTTAATCATAATTTTGAAACAACAATGTTATCAGACAGTTTTTTTGAAAATTGGCTGTGAATTTTTATATATTTCCAACACATTTTTAAACATTTTTCAGTCTTTCTTGTGACAATTATCAGAACGTTTTAAGGCCAGGATTAAATCATTTTTGAACAATTTTAAAGAATATTATCAGGGAATTTTGTGATAATTTTCGGAAAAGTTGCAGTCAATTTTGAAACAATTTGTAAACGATGTTATTGTTTTTTAAAACATTTTTTTAAGATATCAGTCTGTTTCAAGAGTTTTTTTGAAACTACATATATTCAGATGATTTTCAATCAATTTCGAGGCAGTTTTCTGAAAATTTGCAAAAAATTTTGTGAGAAATTTCAGACGATTTCCAGCCAATGTTTAGGGATTTCAGATTATTCCTGGCACTTTAGCTCAGACTCAATTGATAATTTTTTAACAATTTTGAAGCAAATTTAAAAAATACTGTAAACTTCTTGCCAATTTCAGATAATTTTTGACAATTTTTAAACAATTATACCAAATGTCAATTTTTTTTCTAACATATTGAATGTTGCAAAAATAATTTAATTGATTTTTTTTTCTATTTTTACAGGTATGCAGCACTGAGGAGCTTAAAAAAATCGGTAAATAGCTGAATCATCATCATATTGGATTTTTTTCTCGATTTAAAAAAAATGGAAGGCACTCAAATTTTTCGTAGAACAGAATTATATCTCAGTAACAGGATGAAGTGACAAAGTGAGTGAATGCAGCATCGATCATACCTTTGAGCCTTTTCTTACCAACAAAAATTATTAAGGATTCGACGTGGTTTGAGTAAAAAGAATCTTTGAACCAATTTTTGACGGTCGCCAAACTCGGAGAAAATTTTCTTTACACAATATTAAAATAATTCCATTTTTCTGTGTATCAAATCATCGGTAGATATTTTTTTTTCAATTTTAGAAATTTTAACAGAAAGATGTTAAATTGAATAAAATTTCAAACATTTTTTCATCACAACAAAAAAGAAGATATGGTTTATTCAAAATTTTACTAAATTTCATCTTTTTCTCAAGCACAAAATGATCGAATCGAAAAAATTCTCGCAAAACAGAGCACCGTTAAAAATTTTGCCTCGCCAATCAGAATTGCAGGACGCCATTTGCAATTCAATTGCCGGTGCTCGATTGCTGCTACCTAAATCACTGTCAAATTCTTCCTCGAACGGAATAACGATTGGGGGGAACGTTTAATATTTCCTTTGCCGGGACTCCATCCCAGGAATAAGAAGGCTCATAAAGTGCAGCCGGTGACAGCAGCCCTGGCACTGGTTCGATTCATTGGCATGAGTTCGATTTTTTTTTGTAATTTTTCCCTTTTCGGGCACGCCAAAATGCTAAGAATGAAAATGTCAATGATTGAAAGCGTGTCCATAATAGCGTCACCCAGTGAATTGGGTTCCGTTAAATGGCATTTCTGTCAGCAATAAAAATGGCGGTGAATTTTGGCGGCAAAGCTCAAAAGCTGACATAAATTTAATAAGAAAAAGAAGCATGGAATCTTCGACCTGCAAAATTCTGAGCTATAAAATGTTTTTGGTAAACATTGAATCTGAAGTTTGATCTTGACAATTTTTTTGAAGAAGTTGAGATTGTTATCTTGAGATATAGTTGATTAGAACTTTTTTGTGATTCGAATGTCTTTAAAAAAACAACTTATTCGCTTCATTCAAAATGTATCAACACTGAATGAAAACGGCCAAAAACAGTTGCTCCAAAGTTTTCCAAACCATGATTGACTGACCACAGATTTGTGTGTGTGGGATGTTTTCGGTATACACCATTAACTTTGGTGTATAATAAAATAAAATTCTTTCGACTTGCTTTCATCTCATCATAATCACCATCGTTTTGCGGGTCTCGAATGAGGGGTTATAAAAAAAAGCATCCTTTTCGGGGCAGGATATTTTGTTTCCGATCCAAAAGAATGGAGCTCGTGTTTGCTTTTTTTTCCAGTTCTTTCGTCTACTAGCCAACTGAATGGTTTTATTTTCTGCCTACCCTTTCACACAGTCTTATGAAGACATACTGCAGACATACATACCCGCACACATACTGTTTGGATTGTGTTCGTTAGAATAAGTGGGAGCAGCACAGATTTTGGTAGAGATTTCATGCCGATTATAGGCCCATAAATATGGAGAGGCTGTCGTGAAACTTCGATGAAGTATATATTTTATCAATCATCATTATGGGCGGTTTTATGGGGGGTTGGCGAATTTTCGCCATAATTGAGAAAGATGAAAATGCATTTATGGATCGATAGCAGCAGGCCTTTCTTCCTTCTAACCCCCCCCCTCCCCCCATCCATGACGATTTTTTCCAAGTAATTTTTTTTGAATTTATCGTTGAAATTACTTGATTCCATAAGGTATTAGAAAAATTAACTGTTAACAAAGACGTCAGAAAATTGGCTCGACTCAAGGAATTCAGTACTTGATTACATTCTACATCCCTCTTGAACTAAGATATTTCATTTTACGACAGTCGACACTATATGCGTTCACAAATTGGAACTAATTTTTAATTGTAAATTTCGAATTGAAATTCCTCAAACCCTATATACTGAAACTTAAATCTTGACAATCAAAATTACTACCTCCTCTTTGAAATGAGGTTTTTTTAAGAACTGTAACAGCTTAACAATTCCAGAACTTTTAACCATTTTAACATCAAATTACATTTATCAAATACTAATTTAAGCCATCTACAAAGCTGGTAGCCAAGTCACAAATACTTACCAATCACGATAGTCATCAGAAATAGCAAAAAAAAACCGGTAATCATTAGTTTATTACTGATTACATTGATTATTTAAAAAGTATTTAAGTCATTACAAATTTAATGCTGATATTAAATACGCTTCAAAAACTATTTAAGCTTCAATTTCGTTTTGTGTTTCTTGTCCTTATAAGTAATCAATTCTACATTCTAAAGGGTTTTGATTTCACAGAGCCTCAAAATTAAAATTTTCGATGTGCACAGAATTTAGGAGCTATTTCCTTTTATTAATTTAGGCGCCCTGAATCCAAATCACAAATATTTGTTTTTTTTTTCTATCAGTATTTTGTTTTTCAATGAACTTTTGAAAATAGGTAGACATCATTTAAAAATTTCTGCCTTTTTTTGAAAAAAAACTGTAAACGTAAGAAAAATTTTGAAAATAAAGATTTTAATCAGCGATAAAGTTTCTAGAAGCCGCTAGTAAATTTGATTCTGCGAAAAAGAATAGGAGTATTATTTTTGTTTTCTTTTATCGACTTTATGAAATACGAAAATATTAACGATTTTTCTAAGTAATTTTAACCAAATTGAATTTTGGATATTATTAAAACAAAAGTTAAATCGATTTTGTTAAACATTTTAAAAATGGAGAAGTCCAGTAATTTCAGAAATACTTGTTATGATATCTTTTCATTGTTTTATTGTTTCATTGAACGGAGAAAAACAAAAAAAAAACAAAATTAGTTTTTGTCTTTCATGTTGTTTTGTTGGTTCACCAGCCATTAATGATTGATTTCATTCAGATCTGATTTCTGAATCGAAGCAATCAAAAAATTCCATTTAATTCAATCACGGTTAACGAAAAGTTCAGATACCGGTATTTCGATAGCAACTTATTATCTTCTTCAGTGAGCGTTTTCGATTGCAAACGCTTACTAAAGAAGATAGTAAGTTGCTATCAAAATGTCGGTATCTGAACTTTTCATTTACCGTGGTTGAATTAAAAGGAATCTTTGGATTGCTTGGATTCAGTTGAATCATTCAACCAAGTAGGCTCACAACACAATAGAGATCTGATTAATTTTTAAAATCCTATATACATATCACTGTAACTAGATTTAAAAAACAAAATCTTACAGAAGCTTCGAGTTCAGGAACCCCAAATCTTTTAAATCGCAATCATAAAACATAGGCACATAAAATGTTGTTAAATTTTATAATTAAGATTTTCAATTGGTAAGACGTTTTTATTGAAAAAAAAATACCTTCTTAAAACTAATCTTATCCATTTACATTATGTTTATTAATTTTCAGACAAATTTTCCCAGTTGAACAGTCCCACTATTGAAATTTTTGAATTTTTTAGATAAGCTTTTCTTTGTTTTTCTGTTCTGCGCGTTTGTGTTTGTGTGTAAATTTATAAAAGAAAAACATTGTTTGTCTCATTTGTCTTTGACCTATTTTTTAAATTCACGGCGACAACATATTCAGATCTTATTTTTTTTTTATCATCTTAATTTTTTAATCGATCTTGATTTTCAATTAATCTATAAAAAGTTCGAAAAGTAATTCGAAGTTGCATAACTAAAGCTAAGTATTAATGCACAATATTAACCAATTTAGTATTTCTTGTGTTTTAAGCATTTAAAACAAGTAGGTACTTGGAATTCCACACTTTTGTTTTTATCACTTTCTTAATTATTGTTCAAGAAATCATTTCCCAACCTTGACTTTGTCAGTATATATAAGTTTTCAATGGTGAATTGAACATGTTTCATTTTTAATATATAAAGTCAATATTGTGAACTACAAAGACAAAACCTTTTATTTTGATAACTGATGTTATTACACAAATAAACAAATAACTGGAAGAATCAAATATAAAAAAATTATCAAAGTCAGAGATTTGAGCACTGGCAGTCTTGAAACAAAATTTAAAATATTTATCGTTTTATCAAATTGTATATGAACTGGCTACTACGTATGTATTTTGTATAAATTCAATCTAATGGAAAATGGATATTTTTTTCCTGAACAAGAATTTAAGTTTCAAATCGTGAATAAATGGTTTTTTTTTCCAAATTCATGTTTTATTTCTGACATGATCATAAATATATTTTGGAATTTGGATTTTATTTCATTTTAATCTAGTTTCATTTTTAAATGTTATCTATTTCTGCGCAGATTTGTATGTCCAAAGATTAAAATTCTTATTTGATTGAAACTTTAATTTGTATTCGTTTTCTGGTGTATCGCAACAATTGATTTTAAATTTTAAACTGTTTAAAATGTATTTCCAAACGAATTTATAATTCAGATGAGGAACATCTATTTGAACAATTTATTAATTACTTTCGGAAAAAAGTATTGATTCGAATATTTGATTCTGATTCAAATTGAATCGTTACAGTAAAATTTATAAATTACTCAAGTCTGTGTTATGGTAATAGGTAGGAAAGTAGTTTTAGAAACCAATTTTCTTATTATTTCTAGGTAAATTTAAATTTTTATACCCCCCTCCTCCCACTAATGTACGGGTTCTTCGCACGGGCCTGTTAGGAACGATCTAAAAATTCTCATTCAATCGATTACGGGCTTGCCGGAGGAGTGCCAAATTGATATTTAAGGTCTGGGTAGTGTGCAATTGCTAATTATGCACATGAAATAATATACCACCTACACTCGACTTACTCGTTCAACTGCTGACGCCCGAAAGGAGGAGACGACGCTGATGAGAGAGGCAAATAGCAATCGTTGTGATGTATTCGTACGCGCCACACATGGTCAATGCAATCTATGCAGTATGCGTTAACTTGTTAACTCGTGCACCGCACATCTCCCTTCCTCTCTAGAAAAAAAACGAATAACTCCTGACACAACACCTCCAGAAAAAAATGGTTATTTTTTACCCAATATTGCATTTTCAATCATTTTATAATCTACGCGACACGAGAAACTTTCATTCACTTGATACGACCACTTCAGATATGAACAATTGACTGATTTTTAATTAAACCCAGCTCCTAAATACGATAAATTAAAAATTCAAAGCTTTTTGTATTCCTTGTGTGCTGCGAAATTTAAGCGCTTTGTAATTACATTTAAGTGCTTGAAGAGAAAGAGTGGTTTGTTAATCCTGTGATTTTTTTCCATTTAGTAACCATTTCTTTTCCAATTATACAACCTCCTGTTCTCAAATGAGCCACTTGACAAATTCAAATCTCATACCTCAAGCACGACTGTGGGGTCTTCCGCACCGTGTTCCTTAATTCCAGTCACAAACTCATCCGGTCCTTCCACTCACTTTCAGACGCCTTTTTCTTCCTTTTTTGTTCAGCATGTCTCAGCATAAGTATAAGCAGCATAATCAAGTTTGTCACTCAGATCTTACAATTTATTTTATAGAAGATGTGATTTCAATAATACTATAAATAAAACCCTTTTTCCTTTGAATGAAAAATTAAACTTTAAATTCATTAGATTGAATATTGTTTACTTACATAAATTGATAATTCTTTCGTAAAGCTGTAATGTCCTTTCCAGTTATGGTCACCACCATTTTTCATCATATTTTTATTTTATCGTCCCAAAACTGAATAACTTTGTATTACGGTTTTAAGTCTCGAATAAGTAACTCCTACCTCCATCGAAGTGTTTTCAAATGGAGACCGTGAATTCAGTTGAAGTCAATTAGCAATACAATCTGTCCTTTTCAGTTAGCAGTTCTAAAGCGTAACATCTTTGAAAATCCTTCTTCATTAGGGAGCACTAACGAAATAATGAAGCGTAACGTACAGCCATTTTTATTATCCATTTCGTTTGTCTCGGAACATCGCCCAACTAATAAAATTCATCGATTGTTTTGAAGCATGATAAACAACTTTCAGCGATAATGTACTATCCTTAAACTTTTCTTGTCTAATCACTAAGGCTAAGAAACTTCGTAATCTTCACAGAGCAAGCGTCATAAGTTCGCAACTAACTTGACCTTGATACATCCTCTTCCACTTTGAATCATTTATCCAAGAAATATGTAGACCGTAATGCATAAAAGCAGAAAACCTTTTTTTTTTTTGAAGCATGCACCAAGAAAGCTTAACAACTTCAACAAACCAACCGGAGTTCGTGAATGTTGGCTGGTTGGCCCGACACCTGTTATACATGCCTCAGATTTTCGAGGTATTGTCACCCAAGCGGCTCAAATCTCTTCATCAGCCTCCAACTCTCGAAGGATCAGATATTGTTTAACATCAGTAGGTAGCTGTAGGCTTTGATAATTTTATTGATCTCCCTCGTGCATCCGGCAACCTTAATATACTTAGTTTAATCAATGCACTGCACACTCTCGTTGCAACATCTCCGAACTTTTCTGTAACACACACCCTCACATCTCGTGCTAATACCGCACTTCCGGCACGGCTGAGAGCAATATATTTCTGCATAGGTACGTCCCAGCTAGAACTCTTCCGATCGTAGCTGTGTAAGCTGAAGATGAGCTTACAAACAGCAGGACATTCACCGCAACCACCAGTAGTCTTCCATATAATCTCTTTCGCGGATCGCCGGATCCCCTCTGTTAGCTTTGAGAGACTGCACTTTTTTCCAATAACGTTAATTGAAATAATTATTGTAGTACTGCATAAACTCTTTAATAATTTTAATAATTTTTTCGTTATTTTGGAGACCAACTTTGAATTACTGTTACAAAAAAAAGTATTAAGAAACGATCAACCATCAGCATTCTACCACCTTCCAGAATCAGTACGTTGTTCTTCCTCTATTTTGAAGAATATATCAAATCTTGGCTTCATCTTTTCATTATATTGAACTACTTAAGTCAGACTCACGTCTTTTTTGGTGATCGCATAATTCATAATGTCGTTTACTCTTATTGCTTAAGAGTATTGAACCAGTGACAACAAAATGGGTGTATAACAATCGTGTGTGCGATAAACGTAATGTACTTTTCACTCCTTCCTTGCAAACATGGCAACTAATCCTTCGTCTTCGCATAGAAATTTCTTTTTTATATTTGCCCTTTTTAAATACAGATACGTCTTTTTCATGACGTTTATAGTAAGCTTTCTAGAATTATTTTCGCACGTAGCCGGGCATTTTGCCCTAATATCCGGACATCCAGGCCCGATCAGACGTGATTCGAAAATATCACTGGAAAAACAGATCCAGACAAGCCCGGATAAATGCGGGAAATCTGGAATGTTTCATTTATAGTATAATGTTTTTCGTAACCGATCGCCTTGGACATTACAATTCCATCCTCAAATCCGTATTTTTCATAAAACTTCAATAAGCTTTCTCATTTTTCTCTCAACTTCATTTTCGTACAACTTCCTCCAAACTGATCTGCCTATACGCTTTGCAATTCTTCATACTTATCTTACTCTCATTTTAGTATATTCTTCTCTCTCTCTCTCCCTCGCACACATTTATAAATCCTTTTATTTTTCATCATGGTTGTTTTTTTTCACATCGTAGGAACTGATATAAATTTTCAAGGGTTATTTATAAATCAGGCAAGATATTTATATCCTTCAAATCATTACACATATCTGACTCTCTTATTCACTACAATTTTATTAATTTAACAAAAAGTAGACAACCTTACCAATCGAGAAGACTACATTCCTAATCATCTTAGGCCAGCTTACTTTACATTTTTTCTTTCGCTTCAATTCCTTTAATTAATTAATTTCATTTAAATTATTTTGTAGGTTTTCTCGAGTTTAACTATCCTTTCTGAAGCTTATGTGCGACAATGAATTTGCTGAAAATATCAAGTATCTCTTTTAACGATGTAAGCTGTTGAGGTTACAAAATCATTTGGTCACGCTGTCAATGCCGTTACCTTTGCCGACATGATGCACAAATACAGAAATATAATTGATTAATTGTTTGATAAGAGAGACTTTAAACTTAAAAGTTCAATCATATCTGCAAAGAAACACAATTATTTCTTTATAATTGTTAAGAAACAAGTTTTCTTATTTGGACCTGACCACCAAGTTCAGTTCTTGGTCTGAGATTTCCAACCATTTTTCAATTCAGGGAACGCCGGTGGGAAACTACAATTTTTTTTTATCACATGCAGATAAGCAAATCATGACATTCTTATTCCAATTGTTTCGGTTTATTTCCAAAAATAAATGGAAACTTTCAAGACAATATTTTGATTGAATCATAAATATGGAATTATGCAGAAGCTTCTTTAATTTGTACACATTTTCTCAATTTGCTGCTCCTTCCAAAATCTTAGCTTTTTCCGATGAAAGTAATGATGCTTCATTTTTCTAAAATATACTGTTTTTCCATGCTCTTTCTTGTTGTATGAGTTCATTCTAGTTATTCAATGACTGCTTATGACATTTAATTTATCAGTACCAGACCTTCGTGGAACTTTTATTATAAGTGGCTTTACTGTGTCATTCTTTCATTGAATTGTGCCGGAATAGGTGTATCCTTTTTTGTGCTATTTATCATAACATTTGAAGTTTTGTTTTTTCTGCATTCTTTATTGTGCTTTCAACATCATTGCAATTTTGCTTTAATCATTATGCCCAAGATCGCATTATCCACTACTTACAATTGATTCCTAGTTTTGTGAACATAACCTAATTATTTTCGCAGTTACAAATCCATACCCAAGTTGATATTTCAAACGAACTGCCAAGGCACGGTTCTTTCGTTTTATTTCTTCAAATTTGGCAGGGATTCTTGGCAGGGCAGAAAATGTTTCAGAATTTTTTTCAAACTGTTAAAAATGGTTATAAATCCAAAAAAAAAGCAAAAATTAACCCAACAAACGTATCAAAACGAGAAAAATGTCAAAATAATTGCTGAATCTTCCATCTGAATTTGGGTCTAAATGACCCAAACATTACCTTCTCGGAACAGTTTAAAATTTATACGTATGATGGAAGTTAAAAAAACTTCTATCAATTTGGGCTTTATACTAAAATCACTAAATCTCTCCTTGATTTTAACCAATCTGAACAAAATATGTGGCATTTTCATTTTTTGTAAAGTAAATAAAATATGACAAATTTCTTCCAATGTTTATAAAAAAAATTGGAAAATCATGCTCCAGAAAAACAACTATAGCTAAGCTATAAAATACCCAAACAATATTCACATGTAGTGTCTTGAACAGTTGAAATGAAAGAATATATTTTAATGCTGTTATTGCTCGGCAAGGCAGTCAAAATTAATTCAAAAACGATGTTCTGTTTAGTCCGACGTTTCGATGCTGATTAGCATAATTATCAGGGAATTCTAAAATTATTTTATTGTAACTAAATTATGCAAAAAATATGAAAATTGGTTTATCCTACTTACAATCGAATCGTTTTTGTGTGCCTTTTGTGAAAGCTTACTTTTTCTCTATTTTTCCCCTTTTTTCTGTTTGTTTACACTGTAAAATTTTACAAAGAAGTGTTAAACTTAAAAATCGTTGATTATCTTTTTTTGTTAATTACACTTATTGCTTAACATTCCATCGAAACGTCGGACTAATCAGAACATCGTTTTCAATTAATTTTGACTGCCTTGCCGAGCAATAACAGCATCATAAAATACAGTCAACATCTCTTATACCAGCATATACTATAATTTTCTGATTTTTTAGTTTCGTGATTACTTAAACTTTACAAAGATTGAGTAAACCCAAGTTATTTATCAATCTCTCGTGAGAGTAGATTTGGTCACAGTTTTTAAATGATCGCTAGTGACACAATTGAAATTGTAACTTCTTTTTTCCATAAGGTGTTTAAACTTTGTCTCTGAAGAAGTTTAGTATCACCTTGAAAGCACTTTGATATTTAGTTTAGAAAAAAACTTTTTCAGTTTTTGTTGAAGCACGATTCAATAAAACTCTTTTTCAAGCGTAAAAATCAGTGCATCCGTCAGTCGGATAAAAGTTGTTAAACCTTCTGAAGTTAATCTTCAACCGTTTGTTTAATGGTGATGATCTCATTTTGTGACAGAAAATTAATTGCCGAGCTTACGATAAGCTGATAAAGAATAATCTTGCGTGGGCAAGCAACTTTCATAGGAATGCTCATTACATGCTTCTTTCCATCAAAGGGTGGAGATTAAATGGGTTTCATCGAGCGTAGAGCGTGATCTACACCTCGGTACGTGAATGTTAAAAAAATAATACCTCACCAATAACTAAAGAGGAAATTTACACTCATAGAGTCGATATAAAAAAGGTTTGGGAAAGTTTGCCACATTATGATCGATACAAAATCATTTTTCCGATCTATAACAATTAGAAGCAAAATTTTCTTACTTTGTGTTCATGTTCATTACTTGGTTTATCGGCCTTTTTGGTGAAAAGTGATGTCCTTTTTAGTAAAAAAACATCCAAGGAATTTAAAATTTTATAGACGGATAGAAACTTAGAAGAAATGATATATGGTGGAAATAAGGGGGTTGAATTTTATTTAGAAGAATTTGGTATGTGATGATAATGTATCAATTTTTCGACAATTATTGGTAATACAACTTGAGTTTTTAAATTTTTTATTTGTTTAGGATCAAGATAGGGCACTCAAACTAAATCCTCTGTAACAAATTTGAATCTAAATAAATATTTCGATCAAGATTATAAGATAAATGCAATCTTGACTCAGCCGGAATTAAATTCAAGGAGTTCAAAATTAGGAGCCAGCTCAAACAAAATTCTAAATCTAAATGCATGATATGAAATCCTTTCCTTAATTATGATTAAAAACCCTAATCAGCAAATCATTCTTGCATTCACAATTTCAATTTGTTCCAAACGGACCAGATTTTAAAATTTTCATTTAGACATCTTTTGAATTCAATCCAAGAAAATCTTAAATTGAGCGTTTATATTTCGAAAACCTCAGACCAAACTTTGCAAGTTTGTAATTTTTTAGCATGAACTTTTTCTAGAATGTTGAGACATTTTGAAATTCGAACTATTGTTTTTTTTAGAAGTATCTAAAGTGGAAAAAGAAATATAGAATATCTCGTATTTGGTGCTTAACGATATAAGATTAAAGTTGAGTTTTTTTTTTCATTAATTTAGCATCTGATGTAGAATTCTAAATCTGATTTTCAATTCTGAAATTAAAATTAATTTAAATTATGAATGAAAAAACAAAATATTATCTTATTATAAAATCATGGTTCCAAAATTTAAATCTAGTTCCCTCATCTAAAATTTTCATTTCGATAAACCATAATCTGAATATAAATTGATAATCGAGGTTCGAGATTAATCGAGAATTCGATCAAAACATATATATTTCAATTCTTTAACAACTGGAGAAAATTATCAATCATGACACATTTATAAATCAAAAATAATATTTTTTAAATTTGTTTCAGTGATTGCCAAGATATAACATGTCAAATTTCAGGTTATACCGATTAAATTTTCTTAAATGAAATTATTTCAAAGCGGGTCCTGAACTACGCTGAAATTTGAGGAAAAAACTTTTGTTTTATCTAAATTAGATTAAGGATAAATATTTCAAGCATTTTTTACATGTATTTATGAGTATGAACTTGATTCATAAATTTTATGAACTTGTTGAACTCACTTAAAAATTTTAAAACTTTCATCTTTGTTTCATCTTAGTAAGACAATCTGAAATCTACTTTTTGTTATAATCTTGAACGATAAATACAAGTATTAAGTTTGGTATTGATAATTCGACAACGGAAATTCAATGTCTTTTGAAAAATTTGATTCGGATTTAAAATTTGAGTTTATGAACGGATTCTCAAACTGTTTTCATCTTAAAATTCTTATCAGTGACAAACTTAAAGAACATCTAGATGTAAAGTTTAAAGAAAAGAGGTTTCATATTAATTGGCTTATCGTAATTTATGCGGTATTTTGCTAATTTTTCGAGGATTTTATATCATTCCTTGTTGAAAATGATTGTATTTTGTGACATATTATAATGTGAACTTTTTATAAACTTAGTCTCAGCCTTTTTTCCAATTATGTTTATTGATGAGTTGCGTTTGTTAAAGATTTTAATTAATTGGCTTAAAGCAGTGCATTTGCAGTTGTTTTTTTTATTTACAGTCAAATCTGGATAAGCGAGAGTCCAAGGGAATGATTTTTTTTAGCTTCCTTAAAGAGGTTTCTCCCTTATACAGGTTCTCTTTTAAAGAAGGTAAGGAACATGTAAATGCATTAATGTGATACAGAAAAGCGTGTATATTTGATCAAAATCCATTGATTTGTTAGAAAGAAGCAACAATGCGAAGTTTTCTCGAGGTAGTTTCATTATGGAAAAATGGATGGATGGATGGATGGATGGATTTTCTGAATCTGAATCAAAGCAATCGAAAGGTTTCTTCAAATTCAACAACGGTAAATGAAAAGTTCAGATACCGGTATATCGATAGCAACTTACTATCTACTTCAGTGGGCGTTTTCGATTTCGTAGTAAGTTGCTATCGAAATACCGGTATCTGAACTTTTCATTTACCGTGGTTGAATTAAAAGAAATCTGTCGATTGCTTTGATTCAGTTTAATCACTCAACCCAGTAGGCTAATAAATAACACAATAGGATATTTTGCGAAAGTTGCTCTGAATGACTATTTCTTTATTTCTTTTTGGTAACACAATGTCATTTTTTTACCAAAACTTCAGTACAAAAATGGGATTTTCTTCAATTTTCTTAGTCTAGCCAGGAAAAGGATTCTTGCTTATAGAAGTTTTACATTCTCACTTATTTAATGACGTTTTGTGCTGTAAATAGCTTGGGACTTATTGATTCCTTTCGCTTATTAAGGTTTCTTGCTTATCCAGTTCTAGCCTACCCAGATTCGACTGCATTTCGACGAATCTGTATAACTCTGTAATGAAGGTATGGAAATCTGTATACAAATCTGTATCTGAATCTTATCTGTATTGCCGTTAAAAAATCTGTATAATGCAAAAATATCTGTATATATGACACCGCTGTTTCTATTCAAATCATTTAGTTTGTAAGAGCAAGTTCTTCCGTGTTGGGAAAAAGTGGTAGAAATTTTGACACTTGAAGCACATTTTGAAAATTTTACCATGCAGAAATGTTTTCAAGATCTTTGAGCGTTGATTTTTTACAACACTGTTTCTATTTCAGCCGTATGTGATAGAAATAGAGCTAGTTTTTTTTTTTTATAACAGCGTACGAAAATGTTTTCACATGGTAAAGTTTTCAAAATGTGCTACAAGTGTCAAAATTTCTGCCACTTTTTCCCAACACCAGTGAACTTGCTCTAATAAACGGCAAATTTAAAACTCGACAAATAAATATGGTCGCAGCAAGCTTTGCATTAAAAGATGCTCGTTTGGTGAAGGGCGATGGAATCGAAAAGTTATACTTTCTCTCCTTAAGAAAAAACCTTAAAACGTGTCAAAACTTGGGTGAAATTTTATCGGCATCCCACTTGCACTAAAGCAAAACCATCACCCAAATTCGGCAGCGCTTCCATCGCCTATTGCATGGAAAGAATATTGTCAAAAAATTGTAGATGCTCATGAAATAATAACCAAACAAAAGGAACCAGCTTCACATTCGTTGACTTTCATCATATTTCCCACGTTCAAACCAAAGCAGCTGGAGATCTGATGGAGCAACTCTTCACCAGAAAATCCGTGTTTTCTTTCACTCAACTATACAAAGGCGATTTCACTCCCGCACCCCAATCATTTCCACTGTATTTGATTGGAAGAATCTTAAAGAGTATAAAACTTTTTTTTTTAATTTATAGAAAATAATATCTGCCGAAAAAACACGTCTTTACAATTCAGCAAACGCCTACTCACCTGAATTGATAAGCTTTGACGTTAGTTTTAGTCGAAATTACAAATTCTCGTGAATTTTCAATGCAATTAGAGCAAGTTCACTGGTGTTGAGAGAAAGTGGTAGAAATTTTGACACTTTTAGCACATTTTGAAAACTTTACCATGCTAAACATTTCAAGAGCTGTGGCCTTCAATAGTTTTTAAGTTTTTACCACACGTGTTGTATTCTCGCATGCTGTGGTGCAAAAATAGCAATATTTCTATCACACAGCCGTAGAATAGGAACAGTGCTGTAAAAAATACAACGCCCAAAGATCTTGAATACATTTTTGCATGATAAAATTTTCAAAATGTGCTCCAAGTGTCAAAATTTCTACCACCTTTCCCCAACACGAGTGAGCTTGCTCTTAGTAACGGTACTCTTTGGCAGCTAATTGAATACATTGACGACAATTGTCAAACATCAAATATTTGGAACAGCTTCTGCGGAAAATTCCAGCGCATTTGATATCTCTAAACGCATAAACGAGAATTGAAATGGGATTTTTTTTTGCTCAGGCTTTAATCACTGCATTTAGTAGAGAAGACCATCTCGGGTAACTTAGGAAAACTAATTGACAATTAGTGTAGATCATACAGCTACGGACTCTTTGTGCCGTCATTTTCTCATGCAGGTTTTATTTCAGCGCATTCAGAACTTCACTGTGCACTAATTAGCTTTTAGCATCGGCCAATTCATTCTGAGTAACAGGATTTGTTTAAAATAAATAGTTTTTAATATGACTTTGTAACAATTTCATTTTATATTTTTTGTTTGGTTGTATAAAATTCAAAAACACGTTTTCTTGAGCTTTGAATTATCTTCACCTTTTCAACTGTGCATTGAGTTGCATTCCAGATTTCCTAAGCTATGACTTCTAAGAATATTCTTCTCCAGCAACGTCACATGCAGATAAATTTAATTTTTGTTTTATTCAACAGTATTCAACAGTTCATGACAACCGAGTGCTCATTGTTTTAGAAGCGCATTCAACCTACTTCATAAGCGGATGCATGGAAAAAGTTAAACGGAAAGCTTTTCCGCATTACCCAAACTACCCAGAGGGGCCAACCTTAAGAGGAAAAAAGAAAACAAACCGTTAGCCCTCTATTGTGCTCGGAATTCTTTTGTTGTCACAGGGCGACCCGAGCAGACTAACGATGACGGCGACGACGATGGCCAAACGAAGCGAACCTTCATCGGAGTTCTCTTTATCTTTTCAGCTCTGCTCTAAGTAAGCAGCCAGAAAGCTGCAAAGGAATGAGTGTTTACGTTGGCTTATTCAGCTTCCAGCAGTAAAGAACAAACAGACCCAGAACTCATGAATATTCCAGCCAGTTTTGACACTTGGCGCAACAGAGTGGTGTTGCACGTGGTTGGCTGGCTGGTTGCATGGCGTTGAAGATTTCATTTACGAGGTATTTTTTCCGTTTTGCCCCGGGTCAGAAAACGGATTCGGTCAGCCGCTTTGTGGTGTGCTGAAAAGATGCCAGTGAAGCACTAAGGTTTACGTTGACTCAGGTCCCGAAATGAATTATCAACAATTATTGGGCTCGTCGAAAGACAAGTGAATTTTTTCCGAAACACAAACATACTTGGAAAGAGTTTATCGTTTTAGATAATTGATTCCAAATTCATAATCATCATTTTATAATTATTTCACAATGAAAGTATTCAACTAGTGAAATTAATAAAAAGGCAAACAATTTCTCAAGTAACAGATGGTTGTTGGGATCGCGTATTTATTCCCCCATTAAGGTGATTGATAGTGAGAAACCTTGAAATGTTTTTCTTTGCACCCTTTGGCGGATTGCACTTCCGGTTCCAGGTTTCTCCCACAAGCCCCGATCATTCCAGGAACCGGAGAGCAATGGTCCATCTGGAGTGGTAGAATTTCTCATTCAACCTGGCACATAAAAGGAAAGTAAGCAAGAAAGTTTGGCCATTGTGTTTGTGCATTCACGAAATTGCTTTTGAGGTGCTGCTGGTGAAATGGTGCATTCGCCTCTTTTCCCATTTTTTTTTCGCCAGCCACCAAGCAATGGTGAATAATGGATTCGAGAAAACATTTCCTTTGCTACCTCCATTGCTCTGTTTATTCTACGGAAAAATAATATTCTTGCTTCCACTTCGGCAGCAGCAATGAATTCACATTTCGAGAAGGTATTTTATGCAGTCGGACAAAACCTGGGGCCAGCAAATGCATATTGCATGCCTTATCATGTTAATGACTTTTGGTTTTCTCTGGGAATGGTTATGAAGTATAAAGTTGTAGGAATTTAAACAAATGATGAAAAATTTTGGTTTTACAACTTTTTAAGAGGATGATGAGCATAAAACATTCAAAATTTTAATATGTCGTTGTATTCCTCTCAATAATCCGTTGTTTGTACATATCTGGTCTTTTTCGTATTAGTTGATCACCCAAATAATCTTTTTTTTTCGAGTTGTATCCCTCTTGTTTGCCAGCCTGGGTCTACAGGTACCTATAATGGGTCAATGGGTCTACTCGTGTCGAATGACGAAGTGTCGGTTTTATCCATTCGCACGTCCCCCTCCAATCCCAAACAAAATACGATTGGAAATATTGAAACAAGACAATATCTCATACATTTCATTTTTCTCAAATTTAACACTAAACATACCGAGACTTTGCATATACTTATTTATACCGCCGAGGGTCAAAAGACCCTTAACACTTTTTTCGTTAAAACTCCCTTGTTTCTCAATCGATTTTTACAAATTTTAAATATAGTTTTGGAAAGCTTCTAACGTGACGCAATTATGATTCATTTATTTTAAAGTTATTCAAAGGCTTAGAAAAAAAATCCGAAAAAACATGCTTCGAGAAAAAGGCTGAAAGTCAGTTATCAAGTATTTAAAAAAATCACTTGATGCTTGCGAAAGCTGAAGTTAGAAGCTACTTATATGTTGCACATATGGAATTATTTTTTAAGAATTTAAAATGTAAAAAAGTAGTGTAAACCCGTACTTTTTAATGAATCAACCGCCAAAGCTGATCCAGTCACATTTGAAAAAATTGAAAAGAGAATTGAAAAGTTGACGTAATTTGTGATATTTTGGCATCTTCAGATTAAAACACGAAACACAGAACTTTCGACGGCTATTCAAAGGTAAATGTTTTAGCTATTTTTAACAATCTGCATTTTTTTAGACTTATCTAATACCTAAATTCGGCTTTTTACTGGATTTTCAGTATGTTCCAAAGCTTTCCAAAACTATAAATTTTGTAAAACAGAGAGAGGTTGAGAAACAAGAGAGTTTTAGTGGAAAAGTTTCATTTGGCACCCGGCTCTATGGATAGGTAAACCACATATGTACGTTTTTCAAAATTTACAAACTTTGAAAATAAATGTTAATGAAAAAATACTCGAATTTCGAAAATAAAAATAGTCATGAAAGAAAATTTGTGAAAAACAATTATAATAGGAGTTACAGTTATCGAAGTTAAAACAGCAACGCAAGGAATTCGCAGAGAGTTTATGAGAGTGATTATTCACTATAGGTTATCTAATCGCAATACTCCCGCAATTTTTCTAGGGAAACCTCTTACAAATGTAAAAGATTCACATTCAAAAACTTCTTTAATAGTAGAAAAGTCATCGAAAAATAATATCGAATGATAACATTCATTGCTTTATTGGCAGACCTTTTAATTCTATTTAGGTTGCAATATGATAGTTAGAGGAAATTTCTAACTCACTTTTTTCATGATAATCATCAAAAAATCTTACTTTCGATGCAATGTGCACATACTTACATCAATTTATTCATTCTCAAGACATTTTATCGATCAATCCAAATATCAGTAAAGGAACTGTTACATACATTTCCTGCAAGCTGTCCTGTGTACCCCCTCTACTGTATAAAACCAAACAGTTAGCTTGACTCAATTTTTCCCAAGAGACATTCTAATCTCGTCTTTCAATTTCAAGCTGTCCAATAAATATGTTCTCACTTTTTTCTATTCAACTTCATTGCCAATCTTAATTATATCTCAAGCTTTAAGCCGTTACCTTGCTGTTATTTCAATTCGAGAATGCTTAACGCAACCTCAACTTTCTAAGTGCTGTATACTCCTGTCTCAAGCTGACGTCTAAATCTGCTTCATCACTAATTTGTTCCTTTTATTTTCAAGCTGTCCTCTCAACATGCTCAAATTTTTTTTTATAAACACACTCGGGCTGCCTTCTCAACTTTCCTTTTGATATCTAGCTATCCTTGTAACTCGCTCAAAATTTCTAACAATATTTTTAAGCTGTCTTATTAACTCGTCTTTTAAATTACAAGCTGTCCTCTCAACTCGCTTTGAATTTTGATTGCTTTGGTCAGGCTGTCCTCTTATCTCGCTTTTTATTTTCAAGCTGTCTTCTCAACTCGCTTGAATTTTTTATTGATTTTTTTAGGCTGTCCTCTCAACTCGCCTTCCAATTTCAAGCTGTCCTCTCAAATCGCTTGAAATTTGTATCGATTTGTTCAGGCTGTCCTCTCAACTCACTTTCAATTTCAAGCTGTCTTCTCAACTCGCTTGAAATTGTGAACATAATTACGACTCGCCTAACATTTCATTTT
Source organism: Uranotaenia lowii (assembly GCF_029784155.1). Lineage (NCBI taxonomy): Eukaryota > Metazoa > Arthropoda > Insecta > Diptera > Culicidae > Uranotaenia > Uranotaenia lowii. The sequence goes on from NC_073692.1 coordinate 61,332,701, forward strand.
TATTCTTGTTTTCAACGGACTTGAAAATTATTCTGAATGATTTCAGATTCCAGTTTCGGCATTATGTCGTAACCCACTCATTCGCAAAACTGATTAATTATTTCTAATGACCCAAATAACTTTAAACATAATGGGTGATCTAACTACTAACTTTTACAGTTTTTTCTAGCAATGAATAGTTTTTAAACTGTTTGGTTTTCAACCTTGTTTGATGAAAATTATTTCAACGTGGATCGTGTTTGTTTTTCTTTTTTGAACTTTTTTTTTTCCTAATTTCTCGTTTTTGAAGCTTCTGAGAAATTATTGCTCGTACAGATTTATTATGAATTTTCTCAACTCTTCCTAAAGAAGACGAAGCACTACCGCAAACGTCAAACATGGAAACTGAACTTTTAAACTAAAATAAATCTTCAGAACATTTTCATGCGTTTTTTAAAAGACAAACATAATATTTCAGAATCAATTATGATATTTCAGCAACATTTCAAACCATTTAGAATGATAACTGCACATGATAACTCTCTGATTTTAACATTGTTTACCTTAAGAACTTTGGTAAATTTGATTCAAAACTTCAATCAGAAGGAAGAAGAAGAGCTAAATTCGAATTGTTTTTCTTCGTATTTTTATACATTAAATCGAAGGATTAACATACAATAAAAGGTATTTTTCTTTCAAATTTTGAATCTTATTGGCAAATTTTCGTGTTCGGAACGAATTGTCAAAAATTTATTCCAGAGTTTAGTTTCGGTAAAAAGCCAAAAAGTAGTCAAATTAATTTTTAATAACGATTTAAATAACGACTAAAAAATCTTGAGCGATAAATCATCCTTGCGGATGAAAATCCTCAAAAAACGATTACGTAGTATTTTTACATGTTTATTAAAAGATTCAAAAATTGTTTTTTGGAAAAAAAAATCCTGGAATCGTGAAAATAATTATTAAAATATTTAAATATTAAGTAAAAACCAACAACGTGTCAAACAGCTTTGTTGCAAATCGCCATTCGATTCAATCAGACAAATATTGTGCATCGTTCAGGAACTGACAACACATACTTCCTACAATCGAGTACAAACATAATTTTTCTTCGTCGGAAGTTGCAGGTCCGACTTCTGAAGTTAAATTTAATGCTGGCGCGATATAAATATTGAATAGAAACTAAACTTGAAAACCTAAATTTGAATGAATTGAGCTAAGAAAAAGAATTTTTCAAATAAGTCAAAGATGTTTTAAAGTTCCAAAACTCGCCGAAAAGTCGATTCATTAATTCAAATAATAATATATGCAGTTCCTTTTTAAAAAAACGATATACATATCATATGATGATTTGCTTTAGTGTTTCTCGGCTACTCTGACCAAAATGCAACCTATCGGTAGAGCTGTCAAGTTACGGTTGTCAAATTTCGGGTCTAACTACCGTTGAGTAGATCCAATTTTTCTCTGAATACGCAATACCTGCCACTGTCGCCGAATGTGCAGACTGTCCCGGCCTTGGGTAGCACTATCTCATTCGCTCGCACTGAACAAAATCCGGCTATAAGGTTCAATGTGAATTCTAGTGTGCACTAAGGGAAAATCCAATACTTTCAATTAGTAGACAAATGATTCATTCCAGAAGAAATATCAATGAATAATTATCACAATTTACCATTTAACCTACACGGTAAATTTACATTATTCAGAGACTGAATAAATTCGATTCAGCGGTCGTATTATGTATGAAGATGAAAACAACTGAGTTGAAATCCATCAAAATTCTGAGTTGTTTTCATCTATTGACTTTCAAAGCCTTGAATTTAGCGAAGACGCATATGTTTTCGAACAAAATAGATGAAAACAACTCAGAGAGTTCCAAAAACCAGTGTTGATTGTTTGGATGCGATTGTCGGAGACCAGTTGACGAAATTATTTATCACAATAATCAAGGTGAGTACAACTTTTAATTACATTTACTATTGAGTTAGAAATTGAGTGGTGTCGAAAGGATAAATACAAAATTTAACAAATTTATCGTTTCTCCAGAAATCTCTACGGAAACCATCATTCACGACTGTAAGTATAATTTTCTCATAATTTTGAAGTGTAAATGATTCTCACCAATGGTGTTTTCTTTTTCCTTGTCTTTTCAGATCAGGTCAAATTAGACAGAGTGTGCCGGCGGGTTAGCGTATCAAGTGAAACAGCCCGTAGTTCCACCGGCTGGATGCGGTCAAATGGCCCGGTGGCACTAATTTTTTTGTGGTAAAAATAAAGCCGACCAGATAAAAATGCACGAATTCATCTTCTAAATACACCGCACATTCGTCTTTTCCTTTTTGAAATAAGAAATTCCATTCAAAACCGTTTCAAAATTTCATAAATTTTTGATTTTTTTTCATTCAGTCGATCCATGAACAAGCCTAAACCACCCTGAACAAAAACAACTCTGAATTCGCTAAAACCCCTACAATTCAGTTTTGAGTTTTTCCGCTCTAATCAAAATTTGAGTTTTCCTAGTTTTGGCACATTTTGAATTGTTTTCCTTCAAATCTGAGTCAAGGAGAATTAGAGTGTAGTGAAATGAAAGATTCCATCGTTGCAATCAAATATGCCTGTAATTTAATTTCTTTTAAAGAAGAGAAATCACCGTGAATTTGTTTTATGAAATTAATTTGCGGCTTTATCGGTGAGAGTGAAAGAGTTGAAATGAAAGACGGATAGAAGATCAGAAGAAAATTCTAAGGTGGTGAAAAAAGCGTAGAGCATTTTAAATAAAAGCTTGACCACATACTAAATTCTTTGCCCCGCACCAATTAACTGTATTGAAGAAGTAGTACCCAATAGAGGAGGTACTACGTTTTTCAATACAGTTAATTATTAATTATCCATAATTGACTGTATCGAAAAACGTAGTGCCTCCTCTATTGGGTACTACTTCTTCAATACAGTTCATTGGTGCGGGGCAAAGAATTTAGTATGTGGTCAAGCTTCTATTTCAAATGCTCTTAGCTCTCTTCACTACCTTAGAATTTTCTTCTGATCTTCTATCCGTCTTTCATTTCAACTCTTTCACTCTCACCGATAAAGCCGCAAATTAATTTAATTTCTATTTCTCATCGTTTTATTCAAATAACCAAATTAGCCAAATTTATCTCGATGTCTTACTTGTCAGGATAGATATCAAAATATTAACACCAAGTCGTTCAGCCGTTCCACTTTACTAACTTACGCTCACAAATGTTTGGCTCATTTCACGGCGATGTTATTTAAGTTTACTTTGTTGTCACTCAGCTAATAAAATCCCCCGGCGAAGAATTACTGGCTCAAAGTACACAAACAATCGTTCTTCTGGGTTTATGTTTCCCAAACAGTATGAAAACGGATTAGGGCTATGATCATTTAGTATCCGGGCACTTTATTTCGGTGATAGCTACGTTAATTGAGCTCGGATCTGCAAAACTTTAGTGGCGTTTTGTTGATTATGAAAAGGACTATTTTGCCTATTTTTGATAGATTTTTAAGTTAACGTGTGTTTGAGATATTTACGATGCAAAAAGACATGGTAAAAATAATTTTGCACAAATTTGCTCCTTTTTCGCATTTTGCGCTTTTAAAATTCTTCATTGTTGACTTGAAAGCTCATGATCTGCTAATATTTTCTGATTTTTTTTTCGTACCAAATGGTTAAGAAGTATAAGGAGTCACTCTAGGGTTCACACGATGTTCAAACCAACCATCGGAGTGCACCCCTTGATCTTAAATATGGTAAAAAGTCTATGGTTATTTGGGAATCCAGTTATCCCCCTACAGTTCGACTCCTTAAATAATGCCGAAAATCCTTTTTCGGCAGGCAAAAAGTGTTGTCTAACTAGTAGACACCAAGTAAATAACTAATAATGATCAATTCCAAAGATCGCAATCTTTGCATCCGGTTTTTACGCAATATGACAGATGTGTTCTGATGGATAAAAAAAATCATGTTAAAACCGGATTTAAAGGATCAAATTTTTCGAGATGCCTACTCTTGAAAAGGTTCCAACCAGATTCCAATTGCTTTTTCCAGGTGAGTTTGTGTAAAATATCATGATTTTGCAAAGGTTTTAATTCTGTGGTAGAAAAAATAAATCAATACATGACTGAAAAAAGTGTGCAAAGTTTAATAAGAGATTTTATGAAAAAGTTAGAGTATTTCTTGAAATCATTGATAAATATTTTTTTTAATATTTTTACATTGAATGTCATATTAACACCTTCATTTCCTCCATACAAAATTTTTCGATCAAATGAATAGTTTTCAAAATACACACGTTTGTAACTGCCCGGATACTAAATGATCATAGCCTTACTTCCACGACTCAGGCACGCCAACATGTATACTAACTTCAGAATGATGAAATGTATAGGAATTTTCAATATGTTTTCCTAAGTATAACAAGCTTTTGAAACTCATTGGATTTTTCTATACTTCGTAATGGATTTATCGTTAGCTTCTATCACACACTGAATGTTATGATTTATTAGTTTGACCCTAGCAATTTTATAGCCCAATTTGGTTTATTAATTATTGGATTGTACTGTGCATTTCACCTTGTGATTGGGGCAGATGCTATTTATTGGATTTTCCTATATCTTTTACAGGAGTTCGGATGAAATATTTGTCCTACACACTTAGAAAAATCCACGTAGATTTACATGCAACTGCATGGGTAGAAAGGAATCGGCTATTTACAAGTGATAATACTGCACGTTTCATGTAAATTCCCGGTAGCATTCATTGCTGTTGTTTACTGTACATTTACATTATTTAGCACATCTCACAAATCTTATTGGACAAGGAGTGGTTTCGCAAAATCAAAAAAATTACCGTTTTTATGCAGGAAAAACTTTATTTCACGTTAATCACACTTGCTGATTGATTAACAACACTTGCACTGATCTTTGTTGCCGATTCCGCCGACGACGGCGGCTCGACTGCTGGGTCGATAAGAAAGCAGAAAATTGTCGTACAGTTGGGGCTATGATGTTTTGGGGATTCAGCATCAATATTTCCTGTAAAGAACAGCAATTAGTGTGAAATTATCAAGTCAATCACAGTTCTTTTTAATATTGATTTACCTTTAATCAGCAACCACGATTTGATTGAAAAAAAAAACCAACATCTTTTGCCGACGCAGCACGGGACGGGAAACGAATAAGAATGGAAACAAAACAAAACTGACAAACTGACACCGGCGCTGGAATAAGCGTGCATTGACATGTAATTTTCATAGAAATGGTTGAGCTGCTATACTCTTTTTCAAAAATTTCCAAGCGACGATGTAGAAATGTAAAATCACTTGTATTGTAAGGTTACATTTTTTTATCTGTGTACACAGAAAGAAAAATGTAATCCTACTTTACAAGTGAATTTACGTTTCCGCATCATTTCTGAAATAAATATGGAAAAGGCTATAGCATCTTTGCAACTATAATGAAATTTACATGAAATTGCGAGCAAAACACGCAGAAACTCAATGGAAATGCATGTTCTAAAGGACATTTACGTGAAACTGCATGTGCTCCAAGCTGTCAACACACTTGTTGTTTCGCTCCAATTCCCGTAGGAATTGAATTCCTTTTGCTGCTCGCAGAATATTCTAGCAAGGTAAGTTCTGATCTAAAATCCATCCAAATGTTTGTGAAACGACGGTGTTGAATAGTTGTAACCAATCGTCACTAATCTTTTCACATCGAATGATCTTTTTTTCAGAAACCATAAGAGCCGGAAACAGCGTGCTAATGCTGCTTAGGACTTAGCACGGAGTAATTTGTTTGTATTCTACAGTCTGCTGTCCAATTCCCGGCGGAACTTCAAAGACTTATTAACAGGTGTAAATATCAAACATCAAATCTGCTAATAAAGTATGAATACCTGGTCAAACTTGTGTTTCCTATCTTATTTCGAGCATTGCAATCCAATAAGAATTTTGAATTGGAGTAATAAAATGTAAACTTCCAATAAACAAAGCAGATGAGAGCTACTGGGATTTTACATGAAGTATGCAGTATCATCACATGCAAAAGACCGATTCCCTTCTACCCATGTACTTGCATGTAATGCTACATGGATTTTTCTAACTGTGTAGGCCTAGGATCAATTTAAGTCTTAAGCGCAAAACTTTTTCAAATGTCAGGGAATTTGGAGCACTCTAATCTGCGGTCATAGGTTTGAAGTATAGTTCCATTCCAAACTGTTTGCATTCTATCCTTCATACGGTGGTAGGGCATTTCCAGGAAGTCCCGCAACGCAATTACTATCGTAACCCTCGAATCCTTCTGGTTTCAACACGCGAATCGGGGTCTTGACCCCGTGAAACGTATAGGCCTGACACCCTGATACCTCTTGCGTCAGAAACTTTGCGCCTGGATATTGGTAGCTGATACCCAGATGCTTCACTTTTTCTGTGCAGATTTGGAGAGGATCTGTCGGCAGCATGTAGTGGGTTCAGCAGTTCAGCCGTACATCTGCAATCTTCGGATTTGCAGACATGTTTCCACTCTGATCTACGGGAAGGTTGAACTAAGTATATCCCAGAGCAATCTGGGAATTTAACGCCCTTACGAATAGTGCTCCTCCTGGACTCAGTTTACTCCGACCGTTGTCCGGTTTTCTGTCTTTTCTTTCACCCACGGAAGGGCACAAATTGTCCTTCTTAAATCAGACGTAGAACACGCTTCTTCTCTAAGCTGTCTCGGTGTTAGCTCCCAGTTGGTCATCAAAGCAGTGTTGAGGTGTACCCTTGCGTTAAACGTTTCCGTATTGCCGTAGAGCTTCTTCTCTAGCCTAAAATTACGCAAGCCGCTCTGGTATCTTCTTATAACTCGCAGTGTCTCTGCAGATTACCCTGCTTATCCAGGGCTACTCAACTACAGTAGTTTTTCGATTTTATCACGGTCAAAAAAAATTTCACCGTGAATATGGCGAAACCGTGAATTTGGCGAAACTAAAAATGTAAGTAGAAAAAAGTATTTTTACTGTATTGATTCAATAATTTATAATATTTTCAGTAGTGGAAACGTATTGTATCAATAAATTTCGATCATAAGGCGTAATTCTCAAAGATTACTTAACAAAAAGGATCGTTTTCAGTTCTAATTATTCTTCTCTAAAGCAAATTTTTAGGCTTTTTCTTGAAATAAAACCATGTTGTATATCCATTTGATAATCTACATCTAATTAAAGTGAATTATTTTGTTTTGCTAGAATTTTAACAGTCGTTAGTTCTTATTTCGATTTTGAAAAAAAGTTCAAAAAAATTAGCATCTAAAATTTGTTTCTGCTTATTTCAAATTTCAATATTTTAATCTTAACACCTTTGATGAACTAAAAAGTATATTTATTCGATAAATATTTAAAAATTTGCTCAACTTAGACTTTTTCAGTGTGTTTCTCGAAATTTGCTTTATGGGCAGATAATCTTTTGTCTTTATTTGTAGAAAAACAGAAATCTTAGTCATATTTTCAGACAAAGCTAGCAGAATTTCATTTTATTCTTCCAAAATTATCCATTCAGACAATACTAAAGGCTATCCAATAAGGATTACGCACGCCACCCTTTAAAATAAACAAGTTCAACAAAGAAATCAGAGACACTTATCTCTTTTCAAAAACGCTTAAATTCACCCACATTTTTATATGATTCGCATAACCAAAAAAGTTAATTTTTTTAAAGCGACTAACCAACCCAAGTAACAACACTAGCATCAGCGTGACGTTAAAATACTTGTGTCGATTATTACAAGCGTTTTTAAAATCCAAATGACGATTTTAAACACTATACAGATAAAATAAGCAGTTCAATGGCATTTTCATATTATTGGATACCTATATACTATAACATAAACCATAAAAATATCATAAACAAAGACGCTCTATGCTTTTAAATGAAAATTAAGGACCTAGATATGGTTTCTGAATGATTTCTTAAAAAATCGTGATAAAATCGAAACAATAACCGTGATAAAATCGAGCGTGAATTTGGCGAGTATTGATAAAATCGAATAGTGATAAAATCGAGAAACTACTGTATTTAAATACGACGTAGGTAAGGCAATATGAAAATAATCTGTAATCAGTTTTGAACTCAACATCTGGTGTGCCACAAAGTTCGTATTTTGGCTCGTTATTGTTTATTTTAGTTGCTAACGATGTCGAATACTTCTTCAGATGATATAAAAATCTTCGGGTGGTACAAACAAAACTCTGATATTGATGTGTATCAACGCTTGTAACGTCACGGGTATGTCTAGGACAAGTTTTTGCCTTGTTCGAAAATCGTCTTATTTTGAGTGAGTCGTTTAAAACACGTTCAAAATGAAACTATGTAAAAAGTCGTTTTCAAAAATCTAGTGTACTGTTTTTTCTTATAAATTTTCTTAACTAGATTGTATCGATTTGTCGATTTCTTTCGAAACGTTGATCGAATCAAATAAATTATGAAACAACAAAAGGAATCCTCCCCCTATGCTAATGGCACACCATCGCTAGTTCGCAAAGTTCAAAAACCTAACGATGACATTGGTTTCCCCCGAACGAACCGGGACCGGGATCGGGGAATAAGGATCCGCCCACGTTACGACCCACGTTACGGCGGACACAACAAAGTCCACATCGCTCTAGCAACCGAACGAACCAAACCATATAAATAAATAAACAAGTCTTTAACCCCTTCCCTTCGTTAATGGTTCTTCTGCCCCAAGCCAGACAGAGGCAAGGGCCCTTCTGTTCGTGCATTTTTCTCCTTTTGAAAATTCTACACCCAATGTTTGGATTTCCAGTAGTAATAAATTTCTATAGATTGTGATGTTCCGTCAGGTGAAGTTCTAGTCGTAGTTCTAATTTAAGTTCCAGTTCTAGTTCTAGGTCTAGTTAAAATTCTAGTTCTAATTTCAGTTCTGGTTTAAGTTACAATTTTAGTTACAAGTCGAGCTCTTACTCTAGTTCTAATTTCAGATCTTTTTATAGTTCTAGTTCTAAAACAAAATACAGTTCTTGATCTGGATTAAGTTCTAGTTCTAGTTCAAGATCTAGTATAGTTCCAATTCTAGTTCTTGTTATAACTTGCAGTTCTAGTTCCAGTTCTAGTTCTAGTTCCTTTTTCAGTTCTTGTTTAAGATCTAGTAAAAGTTCTAGTTTTAGTTTTTGTTCTTGTTCTAGTTCTAGTTATAGCTTCAGTTATAATTCTTATTTTAGTTATTTTTCTCAAACAAGTCCTTGATCTAGTTTCAGGTATGATTTCCAGTTCTAGTTCAGGAACTAATTTTAGTTTCAAATCGAGTTCTAGTTTTAGTCCAAGTTCTAGTTCTAGCTCTAGTTCTAATTCTAGTACTAGTAATAGTTCTAGTTGTAGTTGTAATTCTAATTCTAGTTATACTTCTAGTTTTCGCTCTAATTCCAGCTCTAGTTCTAGCTCTAGTTCTAGCTCTAATTCTAGTTCGAGTTCTTATTCTAGTTCTAGTTCTAGTTCTAGTTCAAGTTCATGCTCTATTCAAGCTCTAGTTCTAGTTCTAGTTCTAGTTCTAGTTCTAGTTCTAGTTCTAGTTCTAGTTCTAGTTCTAATTCTAGTTCTAGTTCAAGTTATTGTTCTAATTCTATTTCATGCTCTATTCAAGCTCTAGTTCTAGTTCTAGTTCTAGTTCTAGTTCTAGTTCTAGTTCTAGTTCTAGTTCTAGTTCTAGTTCTAGCTCTAGTTCTAGTTCTAGTTCTAGTTCTAGTTCTAGTTCTTGTTCTAATTCTAGTTCTACTTCTAGTTCTATTTCTAGTTCTAGTTCTAGTTCTAGTTCTAGTTCTAGTTCTAGTTCTAATTCTAGTTCTAGTTGAAGTTCAAGTTCAAGGTCTAATTCTAGTTCTAGTTCTAGATCTAGCTCTTATTTTAGCTCTAGTTTTAATTCTAATTCTAGATCAAGTTCTAGCTCTAATTCTAGTTTCAGTAATAACTTTAGTTCTAGTTCTAGTACTAGCTCTAGTTCTAGATCCAGTTCTAGCTATAATTCTGGTTCTAGTTCTAGCTCTTGTTCTAGTTTCAGTTCTTGATCTTGTTCTGATTCTATTTCTTTTTTCAGTTCTTTTTTGAGATCTAGTAGAAGTTCTAGTTTAAATTTTTGTTCTTGTTCTAGTTCTAGTTATAGCTTTAGTTCTAATTCTTATTTTAGTTATTTTTCTGAAACAAGTCCTTGATCTAGTTTAAGGTACAATTTCCAGTTCTAGTTTTAGAACTAATTTTACTCTAAATCAAGTTCTAGTTCTAGTCCAAGTTCTAGTTCTAGCTCTTGTTCTAGTTCTAGTACTCGTTCTAGTTGTAGTTGTAATTCTAATTCTAGTTATACTTCTAGTTCTAACTCTAATTCTAGCTCTAGTTCTAGCTGTAATTCTAGTTCAAGCTCTTATTCTAGTTCTTGTTCTAGTTCAAGTTCATGCTCTATTCAAGCTCTAGTTCTAGTTCTAGTTCCAGTTCTAGTTCTTGTTCTAGCTCTAGTTCTAGTATAAGTTCTAGTTCTGGTTCTAGTTCTAGTTGTAGTTCTAGTTCTAGTTCTAGTTGAAGTTCAAGTTCAAGGTCTTATTGTAGTTCTAGTTCTAGTTCTCGATCTAGCTCTAATTTTAGCTCTAGTTTTAATTCTAATTCTAGATCAAGTTCTAGCTCTAGTTCTTTTTCAGTAATAACTTAAGTTCTAGTTGTAGTACAAGCTCTAGTTCTAGTTCTAGCTATAATTCTGGTTTTAGTTCTAGCTCTAGCTTTAGTTCTGGTTTTAGTTCTTGATCTAGTTCTAGTTCTAGTTCAAGTTCTAGTTCTGGTTCTTGTTCTAATTCTAGTTCTAGTTCTAGTTCTAGTTCTAGTTCTAGTTCTAGTTCTTGTTCTAGTTCTAGTTCTAGTTCTGGTTCTAGTTCTAGTTCTAGTTCTAGTTCTAGTTGAAGTTCAAGTTCAAGGTCTAATTCTAGTTCTAGTTCTAGTTCTAGTTCTAGCTCTTGTTCTAGTTCTTGTTCTAATTCTAGTTCTAGTTCTTGTTCTAGTTCTAGATCTAGTATTAGTTCTAGTTCTAGATCTAGTATTAGTTCTAGTTCTAGTTTTAGTTCTAGTTCTAGTTCTAGTTGAAGTTCAAGTTCAAGGTCTAATTTTAGTTCTAGTTCTAGTTCTTGTTCTAGTTCTAGTTCTAGTTCTAGTTCTAGTTCTAGTTCTAGTACTCGTTCTAGTTGTAGTTGTAATTCTAATTCTAGTTATACTTCTAGTTCTAACTCTAATTCTAGCTCTAGTTCTAGCTCTAGTTCTAGCTGTAATTCTAGTTCAAGCTCTTATTCTAGTTCTTGTTCTAGTTCAAGTTCATGCTCTATTCAAGCTCTAGTTCTAGTTCTAGTTCCAGTTCTAGTTCTTGTTCTAGCTCTAGTTCTAGTATAAGTTCTAGTTCTGGTTCTAGTTCTAGTTGTAGTTCTAGTTCTAGTTCTAGTTGAAGTTCAAGTTTAAGGTCTAATTGTAGTTCTAGTTCTAGTTCTCGATCTAGCTCTAATTTTAGCTCTAGTTTTAATTCTAATTCTAGATCAAGTGCTAGCTCTAGTTCTATTTCAGTAATAACTTAAGTTCTAGTTGTAGTACAAGCTCTAGTTCTAGTTCTAGCTATAATTCTGGTTTTAGTTCTAGCTCTAGCTTTAGTTCTGGTTTTAGTTCTTGATCTAGTTCTAGTTCTAGTTCAAGTTCTAGTTCTGGTTCTTGTTCTAATTCTAGTTCTAGTTCTAGTTCTAGTTCTAGTTCTAGTTCTAGTTCTAGTTCTAGTTCTAGTTCTAGTTCTAGTTCTTGTTCTAGTTCTAGGTCTAGTTCTAGTTCTGGTTCTAGTTTTAGTTCTAGATCTAGTTCTAGTTGAAGTTCAAGTTCAAGGTCTAATTCTAGTTCTAGTTCTAGTTCTTGTTCTAGTTCTTGTTCTAATTCTAGTTCTAGTTCTTGTTCTAGTTCTAGATCTAGTATTAGTTCTAGTTCTAGATCTAGTATTAGTTCTAGTTCTAGTTTTAGTTCTAGTTCTAGTTCTAGTTGAAGTTCAAGTTCAAGGTCTAATTCTAGTTCTAGTTCTAGTTCTTGTTCTAGTTCTAGTTCTAGTTCTAGTTCTAGTTCTAGTTCTAGTTCTAGTTCTAGTTCTAGTTCTAGTTCTAGTTCTAGTTCTAGTTCTAGTTCTAGTTCTAGTTCTAGTTCTTGTTCTAGTTCTAGTTCTAGTTCTAGTTCTAGTAGTAGTTCTAGTTCTAGTTCTAGTTGAAGTTCAAGTTCAAGGTCTAATTCTAGTTCTAGTTCTAGTTCCTGATCTTACTCTAATTTTAGCTCTAGATTTAATTCTAATTCTAGATCAAGTTCTACCTCTAGTTCTCTTTCAGTAATAACTTAAGTTCTAGTTCTAGTACAAGCTCTAGTTCTAGTTCTAGCTATAATTCTGGTTTTAGTTCTAGCTCTAGCTCTAGTTCTGGTATTAGTTCTTGATCTAGTTCTAGTTCTAGTTCAAGTTCTAGTTCTAGTTCTAGTTCTAGTTCTTGTTCTAGTTCTAGTTCTAGTTCTAGTTCTAGTTCTAGTTCTAGTTCTAGTTCTAGTTCTAGTTTTAATCCTAGTTCTAGTTCTAGTTCTAGTTTTAGTTCTAGTTCTGGTTCTAGCTCAAGTTCTAGTTTTAGTTCTAGTTCTAGTTCAAGTTCTAGCTCTATTTCTAGTTCTAGTTCTAGTTTAAGTTCAAGTTCTAATTCTAGTTCGAGTTCTAGATCTCGTTCTAGTCCAGCTCTTTTTTCGTGTTATTTTCAAATTTTTAAGCTCTATTTTCATAGGTATATTTCATGATTTCGTATTTCGGAAATATTTGAAAAATTTAAAGAAACTTCAAAATAGACATTTTTGGGGCAAGCACACAACAAAAAACCCCGAACAGGAACGTGCCCAGTTCGACGTGTTTCAATTTTCTCCTCCATCATTGCAACATCTACATGCTTTGTGCCCATCTAAGTTTTCAATATGTGTCAATTCATGCGTGGTTGTATGCCCTCACATGGGAACGACATGTTTCGAGCCGGAAAATACACAGTATAAAATAATGCCAAATTTGGTATACGTTAATCAAACAATGACACAAGTCATTGAGGTGAAAATTTTGGACAATAAGAATGAAATAGGTAAACACTTTTTCGAATCAATAAAATAAAATATGACAACTTTTTTTAAGAATCACAAATAAAATTAAAAAATTAAAGATTTTTACCAGTTAACGTCCTGTGGAGAAAATTTTATCAACGAGTTTTCCAACCCCCTACATACGTGTACATAATAACTTCTAATAGACAGGGTAAATATTTGACAGGAGCACACCATCAGCTAGGAGGGGTGAGAAATACGACCCCCCAGAGCTGGTCGTGCCGGTCTAGCTAGGCTAGAGTAGTAGCAAGTAATGTAGAAAGGGTTGATTTTTTACGTGCCTTTCCCCAGATTGTTTCTGTAACGACGTCGAAGCGGACGAAATTTGTCTGACTGCGGCTGCAGAGCGATGCTTCACGAGGAATCAAATTTCAATGAAGCAATTTTTTCGCTCGCCATTGTGAATTGTGCACACTTCACGGATCGTCGATACCTACGCGATGCAAACATGTGCTTGGAAAAAATCAAACAGACAGCGCCATTGAACAGACAGACAGTGAACCGTTGAAACCGACAAATGAACCCAATTGAAAGGAGTGTTTGCTTTTCCACTCCCGCCTTCGGCAACTTTGAAGCACATTTTGTGTAAATTTGTTAATATTTTTTGTTTGATAATCGTCAAGCTTTTCCAGCTTGAACTTTTTAGATATTTAGATTAAATAGTAAAATTACAAAAATGGAACCTTGTAGTAATGATTCCAGTGAATTTTACAGTGATTCTAGATGTCAGGAAACAGGAAGCCACATAAATCACTACCCAAGAGATTACGTCTCGTAAACCACCCAAACGCTAAATGTGATAAAATCGTTCGTCTAATTGACAGCTGAAACGTGTATGGCAATAACATCCATCAACTAGACAACAATTGCAGTTCATTGTGTGCAAACTGTCGAGAATGCAGAAATTCTAACTGAACCGATAAAATTTTCATTTCACATGCTAATCCAAGGTAGCTGTTCCATGCTACATGCTATGTCGGTACGCTATTTGCTTTTGGATGCAATTTAAAATAAAAAATCAACAATCTAGAGGCAACATTTGAAAACAAGGTTGTCGAGTTCTGAAATGTCGAAGAATATTTTAAAATCACAACTTCCTTGGTTAATAGGTATGAACCAGAGTTTAAAAATGTTGTAACTGAATTTTCAACTTGGAAAAATACAAACTATTCGTAGTGATTCTTGGGACATGATACCTTATGTTCCATTACAGCTGAAGATAGGTTTATTGCTCAGATTATGTTAGTACATATTCAAACCAGTAACTCTAGTAAATGTACCGAGCGAAGATTATCGCTCACTTGTTGACGATTGAAGGCGGTACATTCGTCAAAAACTATCTAGTACAAAATAAATAGTGTTCCTTATATACTAATATACTTCCTTTTCAAAGTAAAGCTCCTTTGAGTGACACTAATGGTCATTGAATTCATATACCTACCTACATTTCCGGTTTTACGAAAATTGTCCGGTTTTTCAAAAAAAACGGTTAGGTCCTAGAAAGTCAACTTTTGACTTAAAAATATTTATCTAGACCGACGTTTTTTTGGGATTTTTAAGTCAATTGGCATCAAAATTAAAATTTCAATTTTTCTTATTTCTTAATTTCTTTTGGTCCCCTCTTACGTGATTTTTCAAATCTTTGACCAGATTTCGACGTTTTTTGCATTTCTAAATCATTTGGCATCAAAATTAGCATTTCAAATTTCTCGATGTATTGGTCCGCCCTTAGGTGATTTCCAAGGGTTAAAAAAGCAAAGCAGCAAAGGGTAGTTTTTTGGGTCAATCTGCTTAATATATATGATTGGTGATTTTTTGTTTGTGTGGAAAAATGAATCCAACTGAAAAATTAAATTTTAAGGAACACAATAGACGAAAATTGATGTTGAAAAACGTCCGATAAATATTGGCCTTGTTTCTTGACCTTATACTACAGGAAAAGACAAAAATGACAAAAATGACAAAAATGACAAAAATGACAAAAATGACAAAAATGACAAAAATGACAAAAATGACAAAAATGACAAAAATGACAAAAATGACAAAAATGACAAAAATGACAAAAATGACAAAAATGACAAAAATGACAAAAATGACAAAAATGACAAAAATGACAAAAATGACAAAAATGACAAAAATGACAAAAGGACAAAAGGACAAAAATGACAAAAATGACAAAAATGACAAAAATGACAAAAATGACAAAAATGACAAAAATGACAAAAATGACAAAAATGACAAAAATGACAAAAATGACAAAAATGACAAAAATGACAAAAATGACAAAAATGACAAAAATGACAAAAATGACAAAAATGACAAAAATGACAAAAATGACAAAAATGACAAAAATGACAAAAATGATAAAAATGACAAAAATGACAAAAATGACAAAAATGACAAAAATGACAAAAATGACAAAAATGACAAAAATGACAAAAATGACAAAAATGACAAAAATGACAAAAATGACAAAAATGACAAAAATGACAAAAATGACAAAAATGACAAAAATGACAAAAATGACAAAAATGACAAAAATGACAAAAATGACAAAAATGACAAAAATGACAAAAATGACAAAAATGACAAAAATGACAAAAATGACAAAAATGACAAAAATGACAAAAATGACAAAAATGACAAAAATGACAAAAATGACAAAAATGACAAAAATGACAAAAATGACAAAAATGACAAAAATGACAAAAATGACAAAAATGACAAAAATGACAAAAATGACAAAAATGACAAAAATGACAAAAATCACAAAATTGACAAAAATCACAAAAATGACAAAAATGACAAAAATGACAAAAATGACAAAAATGACAAAAATGACAAAAATGACAAAAATGACAAAAATGACAAAAATGACAAAAATGACAAAAATGACAAAAATGACAAAAATGACAAAATTGTCAAAATTGACAAAATTGACAAAAATGACAAAAATGACAAAAATGACAAAAATGACAAAAATGACAAAAATGACAAAAATGACAAAAATGACAAAAATGACAAAAATGACAAAAATGACAAAAATGACAAAAATGACAAAAATGACAAAAATGACAAAAATGACAAAAATGACAAAAATGCCAAAAACGACAAAAATGACAAAAATGACAAAAATGACAAAAATGACAAAAATGACAAAAATCACAAAAATGACAAAAATCACAAAAATGACAAAAATGACAAAAATGACAAAAATCACAAAATTGACAAAAATCACAAAAATGACAAAAATGACAAAAATGACAAAAATGACAAAAATGACAAAAATGACAAAAATGACAAAAATGACAGAAATGACAAAAATGACAAAATTGACAAAAATGACAAAAATGACTCAGGTATGTGGGTTCGTTGACTGATTTTTCTTATGATATTTTTTGCTCAAAAAATGCTTAGTTAAAATGAAGCATTTAAAAATACTTGTAGCTACTTTTGATTATGCGCTCAAATCTTCTTCAACATTGTAAGTTTTTCGAATTGAATAATTCGTTTGAAAAATTGTCCCAAAATATTAAAAATGGTAAGAAACATTTGAAATGTCTTCATTTATAGTAATCAAATAGGAACTTACTTTCATCGATGGTTGAAGTCTTTTGATTTGCTCAATTATCTGATAGACTTACCTTATTTGATTTGAGCATAGAATAAGTTTTTTTTTCAAATCCGTCAATTTTTTTAAAAAAGTAAGTTTTTAGTAATTTAGCGTTTCCCGGGACTCAGGAGTCCCCGATTTTTTTTTTCATTCTCGAGAATTCCTGGTTGGAAAAGTCAATAATTTATTTCGAACACAAACACAAACAGAACCTCAATGAAATTTGATGTTTCTTTGAAGAGCTTCCTTAAACCTTACTCTAAGCGTATATATTTGAGGATATGATGGTTATCATCTTACAAATGCTAAAACCACCAACCCTCAGAAAATGTAGTATCTCTGCCGTGATCGGTAATCGATCTCATGACCGTTGGCTTAGAAGACTTGAAGGCAATCCTCTACGCCACGGGTTGCGGCTAGATATCAAAATATGAATAGGAAAGCGTAAAACTGAATGTATATCGTAAATTTGTCTTCGACAGGCTGGAGGTGTTGTCTAGCTAGAAGCAATTAAGCTGAGCCTCAAAAAATAAATTTTGCTAGTTCGAGAGCTCGTAAGCTGTATAGCTGGTGTCAAGGAAATACGACATCTGAGTTATGATGGATAACCAAACTTGAGAACAAATCAATTTCAAACATAATCCATCGGTGGAATCCTGTTATGTTCTTGCTAGTGGCAAGGTCCCTAGCTTATTATAGTATGTGTTTGCTGATTGTTTTGTAAAAATAAATCATGATTTGTCAGTACTCTGCTCCTGTGTAATCAAAAAAAAAACAATTTTCGTGGCATGAGCTTTTTTTTGCTGTTTTTTAAAGCCTAAATAAAAAGAGTACTCTCAATTGTTAACGTCGCAGCCAACGATCTCAACTATTTAATCGATTTCACTTTTGATTGAATCCCATGATAGTTCTGCAATGTTTTTGTCAGATTTTGCTAGCTTAAACTCTAGTTAAAACGTTTATGAATGAAACAAAATTAACCTAGTCTTATAAATTCCAAAACGGTAGATTCCGTTGCTCTCAGGTTTTTTTTTCAAAAGAGAATCATTGTGAAAAATGTAGTGAAAATTAAAGAAGGAAGTCGCAGCCACCTTCAATCAGGCGGATGCAACGTTTCACGATTTCTCTACGAAACGTGGAATCGATGTCGTCTTTACCATTGATGGTGTGATACAGTTTCAAATCATCGGCATAAGCGAGTTTTGGGCCATCGAGAAGCGACAGAACATCATTGAAATAGATGACGAAAATTATCCTAAATGGCCTAAATGGCTTCCTTGCGGCACTCCGGAAGAGCCAAGAAACTCTCTCGAGAAGGATTCTCCAGTATGAACGGACAACTTTATCATGATAGAAGGATCTTGTTTTCTCTGCGGGAGCAAATATCATGGCAACATCGAGTGAGATCACTAAGGCGGGGTGATGTGGGACAGGCTTAACAAGGGGAGCAGGAGCTAAATCGATTGTTGGATTTCTAAACCCTTCGTTGACAAAGCAGAGGTCGAGCAAGCGACCGTTTTCATTTTCGATTTTGTTGATTTGATGCAGAGTCGCTGTACTTAAGCTATCTAAGAAGATGTTGGAGGATGCCGAAAACGAAGAACGTACGGGGTCCGGAAGCAGAAAGCCACTTCGCGAAGAACACCATTTCAGACCGGGCTAGTTGAAATCACCAATAACGAGTATGTCATCTTCAGGAGAGCACATAGAGCTAACTTTGGTGAGGCAGCGCGAGAAAGATTCAGCTAACACCTGGTCTCCGGAACGATCGGGAGGCACGTACACTACGCACAAGTAAAGTTTCCGGTCACCGAGATCGATGCGGGCCCATAAAAGTTCCAAATCTTCCCAGGAGTTGTCTTCGATTAGCATAGATGAAAGTTCAGTTTTCACAGCAAGTAACACTCCACCTCCGGTTGACTTTCTGCTGTTTAATGAACTACGGTCGCATCGGAAGACTGCATAGTCCTGACTGATAATCTGACTGCAAAGCGTGCGGTCGTTCAGCCATGTTTCAGTGAAGGCGATGATGTCATAGCTGGAGCACGATGTAGCAAGCAGGTAATCGACAACACACGAATTTACGCCACCGACATTCTGATAGAGGAAACTGATGGAGTCAGACGATTCGGGTGTAAGACGGGAACGACCATCGCTGGAAAAACAGAATCCATCACGCGGAAAAGAACGGTCAATAACAGCATACTTGCCTGAAACTGCAGGCTGGAGAACCCCTTCGTCACAGACGAACTCAGGGCCGGGACGACTGTTGACGCAGGCAGGAAACAGCGCGACTGAGTCGAAGGGCTCAGTGGTCTCCGTAATTCCCAATTCGTTGCGCCCCGGAGCTGAAAACCCAGTAGAGATCGTAGCAGGAGCGTCGTACGGATGATTTTGCGAGATGGATCTGTGGTAAAGCGGAAACTGGGAACGCAAGCAAGATGGTTTGGTCGTAATGGGGTACTTGCCTGTAACAGTGATCTGGAGAACCCCCTCGCCTCCAACGAACTCAGTGCCAGGACGACTGATGACGCTGGCTGGAAACAGCACGACTTAGTCGAAGGGCTCCGGGGTCTCCAAAAAGCTCAAATCGATGCGTCCTGGTGTTGAAGCCCATGAAGAAACCCGATAGTGTTGCTGGCCATTGTAGAATCTGTGATTGATTGAAATTTCATCATACAGGGAAATGAGAATATGAATATGAGTATGAGTTCTTGCCTGGAAAAGTAGGCTGGAGGACCTCATTGCCACTATCGAACTCAGGGCTGGGACGGCTGAAGACGCTGACTGAAAACTGCGCGACTAAGTCGAGGGGCTTTGAGGCCTCCCAAGTGCCAAGATCGATGCATCCCAGTGATGAAACCCAATCAGCGCTGGTTATTCCTCCAATATTTGAAGAAACGTCGTAAAACAATTCGGCGAGGTTTGAGATCTCGTCATCATCGTTGGCTAAAAAGGAGGCCTCGTGGATCCCATCATCCTCAAAGATACTGGGAGAGCCTACATCAGGGCCGCTGGTGCGGTTGTGGATCGACCAGGGTCAGATACGGTCGGGGTAGTAGCTTCCATAGGTTGAAAACGTTGAACCATTGGGGCAGGAGTCAAAGGCTGCCGGTTGTAGTTTTTTGGCTGATCCATAAATTCCTGAAAGAGCAAAATTGTTGATATTGTTGAGCAAAGATGTTAATTTCGTTGGATTCGTTCCAAAAATTTATGAAAACCTGTCGATTTGATACGAAAGAACATCTAAATATTTATCATGAAAACAATTGTTTAAAATTGGAGGGCTTTGCATTGATTTTTTTATTCACCATGACTTTATATTTAAAAACAAGTATTATAAATTCCGGGACAATCATTATTTTTAACCGGGAAAAAACCGGGGGAAAACCGGGAAAAAACTTTGGAATTTCAAAACGAAAAATCACTAGCAACCCTGGAGTTTTGATCACAGGACTTTAAAACTTGAAGGATGTAAACAATGCACTATGAACTAAATCCACCCAAAATTTTCATTAAATTCTACCCGGCGGTTAAAGAGTTCGAGCAATTTTAAAGTGTGGCAATTTCATCGGGGACACTCTTTAAATTTTGTTTAACGCTTATTCATAATTTGATATCTAGCCGCATCATGTGGCGTAGAGGATAGCCTTCAAGTCTTCTAAGTCAACGGTCATGAGATCTAATCCCGGTCACGGCATACATAATACACTTTCTGAGGATTGGTTTCTTTTAGCATTTGTAAGATGATAACCATCATATCCTCGAAGATATACGTTTAGAGTAAGGTAAAAGGAAGCTCAAGTTTCATTGAGGTTCTGTATGCGTTTGTGTTCGAAATAAATCATTTAAGCCTTGACCCTCAACCGTAGTTGTCGATCATGTGCTTCACTTCTCAACTTGATTTGATTTTTGTGGACATTCTTGACGGTGTTTTTGTTCATTTTTACAACTCACGCATAGTAGTTTGCTTTTTGTGTACCCGCTTAACCCATAAAACGCCTCCTGTCCCTACAGCAATGGCTCGAGTATTCGAGCTCATGTGGTAGAGAACTGCACGGTGATCGTTGTAGATCGGAGTAGAAAATATGAGGTCTAACATGGATTCACATCCCTGTCAGAGGTTCTGGTTGTGCCAACATTTGTCAGCCAAACTTATCAAAGTTTCTTGAAGACTTCATCCTCGGAGTTCCCAAGCCCGTTACCCCACTCTTCGCCCATCGCGTTGAAGCCCCGGCAAGTTGACTAACTTAGATTTTGGATAACCCTAAAATGCTCCAGTTTTGGGTTCTTCAAAGAGAATTATTATGGAAGCTCATGTCCATCGATGGCTTTCAGAATGAAAAAGTAAATTTAAACGTTCGAGTATTTTTCGTGGTTTTATGGAAGACTCTCCCTGCCGTGAATTTATAGCATAGCTATAAGGCCACACTGTTGGAATTAAAATTTTGAGGCATTATTTTTTATATTATCCTAATATTCCAATCGAGTTACCCGGAAAACATGCAAAATGCCAAACCAGCATGAGCAGTACAAACAGCAACAGTTGCTTGGATGATCCCCTTTGTCGGAAAATCAGTGACCATATCGTTTCGAAGAACCGTCAGTTGCGCCGACTTTCACAGCTGCTGCTGGTGGACACCGAATATCTGCGCTTCTCGGAGATCGCCTTGGAATCGGAGTGGTTCCTGGACGAACATTGCTGCCGGTTTGTGGGCCCCTCGCTACCAACGGATATTGGGCTGAGCTACCTGAAGATTTATATCGGAAAGTTGCGGTTGCTGCAGCTAACCGGAAGGTTTTGTCTGAGGAGGATCTACCAGTTTGCACGGGTTTGTGCCGAATGTGAGGACGAACAGTTTGTGCAGGTGCTGACGGAACGAGTTTCCAGGTTTGATTTTTATGGTTTTGATTTGGTTGATTTTGTTATTGGGGATTCTAAATTTTCAGTACGACAGAAGCGTTTTGCAAAAACTACAGCACATTTGTTAAGGAAACACAGGAGTTGATCTTTCAGCTTCCGGAAATTTACCTAATTGGAGAATTTGAAAACCAACTGGTGCAGACCGAGTTTCTGTATTCAGTAGTAGTTAAAAATCAATCAAATCTATCGGACTCGAATCCTTTGAAGCTTCAGCGGAGCTTCGTGATTCAAAAGCTAGATTTACTCAAAAGGAACATCTTAACAGAATATCGGCAAACGATTACCCAATATCTTGAGCTCGTAAACGAAATGGAACCGATTGAACCGGGTGCTTCGCTGGAATCCGTAAGGACGCGGCTGGCGGATGAGATCAACAGATCCCGAACCGATTTGGTTATTGCGGATACGGAACTGGTCGAGTTGAGGAAAGAACTTTTTTCTTCGACTGTAATTAGTTTGCGGGAACAGCGAGATGTTATCGTTGACCATCTGGAGGCTAAGGAGCTGGATTTGGAGCAGCGGATTCAGTCGATTGAAGCTTTGCAGACCGATATCGAGAGTTTGGAAGATCAGGTCTCAAAGCTGATAGCGGAACGAGAAAGGGTACAGGGTGAGCTGCGACGCAAGAGAGACACCCTGCGGCAAGGCATCCGAGAAGTGGTTCGCCTGGAAAAGTTGATCCAGAAAATTGAAATGGAGATATCGGAGAGAACGGAGGTGTTCCAGGAGAAATTGGAGGAGCTGGAAAGGAAACGCTTAAATATTTTGAATGATCCAAATTTGACGGAAGAAGAGCGCCAACGATTGTTGGCTCAGATGGAGAATGAAGTTAGGCAGTTGGTAAAAGACTACCAGGCTGATCAAACTATGCTTAAAGACAAAACTATCGATTTGCGAGCGCTGTCTATGAGTATAGCTGAAGACATGGAAGCTTTGAAAGGAGAACTGGAAAAGAAGCATCTTGATGAGTTGAGGGAATTGGAGGAACGCAAGAAGAACGCTACTCCATCTGAACTGGAACTGATCAATGCTAGGATAGCTGAACTGCAGCAGGAATTCGAGGAAAATATGGACATGCTGCAGAGAGCTCAGGCAAGAGTAAAATATTACGAGGATGAATTCGGAAGGTATTATATCAACGAGAAAGGCCAAAAGGTTTATCAACGTGATTCGGCTGCTTCCGAGTACATTCTTAATGCGGACGGCCAGTGGGAGAAAGTTAGAGAAGCCCTTGATTTGAAGACGGACGAAAAAGGATTATATTACATAGATAAATTTGGTAGAAAAATTTACTCAAAAAAGTTTTTTGAAGACGAATATGGTAAATACTACGTTGACGCTGATGGAAAGCGTGTTTACTTGGAACAATCCAGCATGGGAGATCTGGCTCAAAGCTCAGAGGCTACCAAAGGGAGTTTGAAAACTTTTCCATCTTTTAGCGAGTCATCGATGACCAGAACGGATCTCACCCCATCGGAAATGGCTTTTTCCGAGAAGATGAAGGAGCAGCGTGCATCAGACGTCAAGTATGTCCAGGACGCCATTGGACCGGCACTCACAAAAGCTCTGGCCCTGGCTTTCCTGCAGCAACCGGAAGATCCGATTGAATTCATCGCTAAATATCTGGAAAAATATCACCAGAAGCAGGAGGAAGAGTCTGCTCGGGCCGAACTTCTTTCCAAGGTATGCTCGCTGAAAGAGGAAATGGCCGAGAAGATTAATAAGGTGAAATTTTGATTCTCCCCCTCTAAAATCACGGCTCCAATTTGATTAACGTCTTTCATTAATCTCTTCCAGCCGGATGACGACGAGTGCAGCTCCTTTTAAACATCGCTCTGAAGAAAAAGAAAAACCTTAAACGCCTAAACTTCTCAAGCGTGCTTTATTTTAAAGAAGGAGTAAAAAAACTTTAAATCCTAACATAATCCGCTCTTGATGAGATTGTTTCAAAACAGCAGATAATCAACTTCTTGCAAACTTTTTTTTGTGAGTCCGCTACCCATCATCAACCGTTTTCCGGCGAATCACTGGTCGGGATCTTACTATCATTCAACAGGCCCCAGTTATTTGTCTGGCTCGGTTCGAAGAGAGCCATATTTTAGTAAGGGTCTAGCGACTTTTGGCATCTCCTTCTCCGTTTGTTGAGCAGATGTGCCGGTTAGGCGAAGGACTAGAAAATGGAGAAAAAAGTTTTACTAGCCCTTATTTAAGGGTAAAGCTTTGGGGATTCGATTTGAAATCGGTCGGAAAGTTGTGAAGTTTAATACATTTCGGGTGTTGTGATTGACAGCATTTTTATTTATTTCTGCTGCATTGGATTTCGAAATGTTGAATTTTTTGTAAAATCTCACTGGTGGAGGGTAAAAAAATGCAACAAAAGTGGTAGGAAGCATTTTCTTTACATGGCGACCGTCATAAAATGAGCTTCATGAGATTTAATTTGGTTCCGCATCGCACATTTTCGATTGTCTACCACTAATTTTTGTCGATATTTGAATTAGACGCTCTAAAGATTACTATTTCATTCCATGGCGACCAAATTTTACTAGATGGGTTTCAATAATTGTATTTTATGACAGCAATTCTAGATCAAAACCTTAGGTATCACTTTTCTGTTAACTTTGGAAAACTTCCCCAGAGTCGACAATATGTTAGCACCTTGCTAATGAGCGGGCAACCGACCATCATCTGGTTAGCTAAATGGTTGACGTACTGCTATTACGCTTTCCGATCACACATCAAGCCGATGTCATTCATTATCTTTATTTCCATGTTAAGTCGTGCATCTTGTTCAACCTTCCGTTTTTTGCTGACGATGTTTCTCCGGAAAAAACACCCTCCTCATCAAGACAGACGTTTGGGCGGTCAGTCGGTCGATTTCTTGAAGAATTGGGCATCGTTTCCGGCCGAGGGGAAAAAATTATCTTTCTTCTACCACGGGACACCATTAATCACGGCCACTGGCTTGTGTTACAGTTGACTAAACATTTGTCGTTCCTTCAATTTTTCCAAGTACAAAAACATCACTGTGCGTGGTTTTTTTTTTCTAAATTCTAACAATTTTCAAAGAGTTTTTATTTTGTAAATTTATTCAAATTTTCTTCCCAAAATTAAAAAAAAATAGAAAAAACCCTTGCCCAAGTCAAATAATCAATCAAAAGGAAAGCTGACGCAAATTGGAAAACATCGAAGCTCATTAACGGGGGAGATTACCTGTAATAACTTTCACAGGTAATTTACACGAAATGGGAGACCAAAAAATATCGAAACCAAAAAAAAAAGTGAGGTAAAAAACGACACAGATACAAATGTAATGGATTCTGCTGACGAAAGAACGAGGTAATGATGCTGGGAAAAATGTTTTTTGGGTCCTACCCGCGGCTAAGTAGGTACCTAATTCTTTTTTCGCACCTTTTATCGGTCGAAGGTTTTTCCTCGTTCTTCAAAGTGTGGAAAAATTCTCTTCTGGGAGGGTTGGGAGTATTTTTTTTTGCCAGAATCAAATTGCAATTACCAGAAGTGCCATTTTTCGGTGTAACTCCTAGGAGCTTCGCAGTGTGGTTTTGCTGCCGCGCCACGGTGGTGATTCAATTATGAAAGGTATTTAAATTAACCGGTACCCACCTACGCAGGCTGGATACGATGAAAAGAAGATTATGGTTGTGGAAAAGCGTGTCGAAGGTATTCCATTTTTTGAATTTAGGATCTGTCAGCTGTATGTTTAATTTGAATTCATCCAGCACCGACATTTACAGTCAAATTATGCTACCTTTAAGAAAATTTGAAAATTTCAAAGGAATTGTTCAATTTCGAAGGGTCTGAAGGCTTTGAAGGTCGAGAATTCATCATAGCAAAGAAAAAAATCAACCCTTAAATAATCAGTTTTTTAAGGAATGCTACTTTTAAATGGCCA
This sequence comes from Uranotaenia lowii, assembly GCF_029784155.1. Classification (NCBI taxonomy): domain Eukaryota; kingdom Metazoa; phylum Arthropoda; class Insecta; order Diptera; family Culicidae; genus Uranotaenia; species Uranotaenia lowii. The sequence goes on from NC_073692.1 coordinate 61,358,317, forward strand.
AGTAGTTAGCGTGGTGACACGGTAATTGCATGGACCACCTGCGATATGATTTCGATTCCCATCTCGACAATGGGTGTTAAATATTAATCTTAAGTTGTTGATTGAAAAATGATTCAAAAATTATTAAAGCTAACAGAAAAATGATTGATAAATGGTTAAACAATGATTCAAAAATAATTCCAAAGTTATTTAAAAATGATTCCAAAATTATACAAAAATGATTCCAAAATGATTCAAAAATGATTAAAAAATAATTTTGTTGCGATATCAAACTACACGCAATACTTTTTGTATTGAAAACTGATGATATAATCATATTTATTCTCGTCAAGTCATATAAAAAGGTCAGGTTACAATAGTGATTGATATATTGGATTATCCATCCGTCATATTGGCAACACATCCCTAATGATATCCTGTCTGTTCAACTGGCAACAATTCCAGTGAACACTACGAACTTTGTCGATTCTAGAACAATTGGGCTTGGGCCTGCTAAAAAGCAGCAATGCAGTTCCAGATCCCTTTGACTTCAGAAACCGACGTTTTATGATGCTTTGGTGAGCCCGTTCTTTATTTATTTTTTTTTTAAATTCTCAAGGGTTTTGTTATTTCTGTAAATTCATTTTGTCTGTATTGTATTAAAAGTTGTTCACTTATCAAAGAAAGAGACCCATAAACTTAAGCTAGAGATCAAATGATTCATGTGAAACAACATACTATTGAACATATGATCAGTTTAGAGAAAATTATTCCCATTTGATGAGCATTTTAACTAGATCAACGAACTTTTAGGTTATATAATTCAACATAACTTAGCTTATTTACATACATACTTTACTTGTCTAATCAACTTTTTATTTGAACTAGATTTTGGATTTCATCTCCCAGTTATATAGCAATATTTCAGTGAACTTTTAAGCTATTGCACCTTTTCCTCGGAATAATAAATGTTTTTGAACGGTTTTTTTAATGCTTCCCATCTTAAAATAAATATATATTTTCATTTCTTTATCGTTTTATGAAAACTATTTTCCATTTTCAGTTAGGGAAGCGAAAAGCAAATCAATTCCAAATAGAAGTCATAAAGTTTTAATAATTGAATAAAGAATAAATAGTTAATAGTCAGATTAGTAAACCTTTCATATTTTATTTTTTACAAAAAATACAATTCAATTCGATGTAAAGCTGCGGCTCTATAGTTAACTGCGCTAATGTTATATATATTTTTGAATAAAATATTAATAAGATCATGCTGAAGTGATAATTAAGTCTTATGAACTGGCACATGGATTGTCATAGGTTCAGAAAAGATGTTTAAAATTACATCCGCTGTAGGAACAAGCGGAAAGGACCAAATGGAAAAATAGCATTTTTAGAAGACTAATTTTACAATTTCTTTACTTTTTACTGTTTTTGAAACATCAGCATAGAAATCAAGAATAAGTTTACCATTAAATGTAAATGCAAAGATTAACTGTTGTTTAAAACAACAGAATAAAATTATCATCAGATTATTTATTTCCAAACGTTTGTGAATTTTTAAATCAATCGAACACAAACACAGGAAAACCAAAGTTTATCATTTACGAAAAAGTAGTTTTTGGACAGACTCTGTTTTGCTATCAAACAACGTATAATATTTTAAATTTGAAGCACTCATAATAACTTTTTTCTCTCTATGAAAATTGACTAGTTGAAATTTCCAGAATTTTATTAGAATTAATCAACCATTTCGATTCAATCATCGATGGAAAAAATATATTTAAAAAATTAAAGCTAAAGTAAAATATAAAAATTTTGCTTTTCACGTCTGATTCTTGCGAATCTTAATTCAATATTTGAGTTCGAAATTTGAATATCTAAAATGCTGTTATTTGAAAATAAACGAATCAAAACACCGAGAGAATATGCTCCCTGCAGATTTTTCTTCGTGAAGATTACATGTTTCTTTATCAGCAAACATTCTGCATTTAAATTCAATTCCAAAGAAAAAATCCTGATTTTTTCATGAATAGAAATCAGTTTTATTTTTCATTGAACCAACTTCCAAATAAAATCAAGTTTTGCTTTATATTTGTGATCTTCGGCTGAAATTTTAAAATACAGTTAGCAATCAACGTTATAAAACTCAATTTACCCTCTAATTCGGAAATTGAATTTTTAATATTATTTCTGAATGCAAATTTTGAACCTGCATTCAAAAATTGAATTTTGAATCTGTTTCCGAATTTCAATATGCTTTCTTAATCTTAATTCAAATTCAAAATAAAAAAAAAAGAACCAAGATGCGAAATATATTCTCGAGCCCTCAAGCATGAATCTATAATTATAGATTGTTTTTTTAATCGGACTTGCGAATCTGAATTTTAATATAAGTTTCGAATGAAGATCTGGTTCCAAGTTTTCAGTTGTGGATGGCCATTTTAAAGCTTGGCTATACCTGAACTAAGTTCAAGATTCTTTTAATCTTAATACAAAACAAATACTCAGGACAGTTTCTTATATTTTTTTCCAAATTCTGAAAATAAACCTTTTAATTTTGAAAATGCATATGCATTGTGACATTCATAGTTCAAATTTTGTATGAACCAAGATTTCCAAACTTTATCTTTCTTTCAAAAGTTTTCAATAATTATTCAAATTTCAAATCAAAAATCTTAAACTCGCTACAGAAAACAAAATATAAAAACAGAAATACAATTATGATTTTGACAGTTTGGAACCAAAATTGCTGGAATGAATTGATTCTCATTTAAAATTTAATATAAAGAACTGAGTTTTAATCAACAAGTAAGAAAATTTTAAATATGTGTTGCAGAATTTTGAACCTGGGATTAGTGTGGGTTGACTTTACTTGAATTAGAACTGATGCTAAAGTTTCAAGTCAAGTTTGTTACTTGAATAACCTTACTCAACTATCAAAATTTTATTGAGAACCAAAAACTGAGTGTTGAGTAAAAAACTTCGCTTGCTTTTTTGAACCCTTATGGGACAGGGTTTTACCTCCAAAACGCCACCCGTTCTTACGGCCATTAGCATATCCAATTTACCGCTTCATCCGGGACTTGCTCAGATTTTCAAAGAAAAATTTGATGATGCCAGGCCCGGTCTGGTTGCCGTATATCGAGGAAAAAGACCCGGGTTTTCCAGGATTATTCACATTTTTTTTTATGAAATTCCAAATTTTCCACTAATTATACATAATAAATTCGCATGCATTTTTTGAAATTGTTTAATAAGATTTGAACGAATCGTATGTGCCTAGGTAAAGAAAATCATTTTTCGTGTGTTTATTTTTCAGCTTTTTTCTTGGCTTTTTCGAAAAATACGTTGATTTTAGCTGGATTTATCCGGATATTAACCGGTTTTGAGTTTTAAATTTAGAAACCCAATGCCCGGATTTGCCCGGCCTGGATACTTACAGATCAGTTATGGACAGCCTGTTCAATAAATAACGGATTAAAAAAAAAGTGAATTGATATCTACATGAAATTGAAATACAAAATTCCAAAACTAAGAATTGAAAATTACAAATTAAAGTTTGACATCTTTTCAAACTCGAATCATCATTGAGAATAAATAGTAATAACAATTCTGAAAAACTATTGGAAAAATTCACCACAGGCTAAATATTTGTTTCCAATAACTAAATTTACATTTTAGCCCTGAAGCAGTTTTTTTTAAATAATTTAATAGTATGTATTGAAATGAAAAATGTAAACCTTTGAGTCTTTGAACATAAATATTCAAAATTTAATGCGTGCAGCCAATATGCACAAGAAGCACACACATTTTGAACAAATTTGCAGTGACGGATTTTTTTTTCATTTGCGATTGAGTGTTAATCATCGTTTAATTATTTTTTTTTTCGATAAAAACTGATTTTTGCCAGTTCAAATGTACTGTTTTTTAATGATTTGTCACGGTGTTTACATGCAGGCTACATAATTTCATTTTTAGAGATTTATACTGGTCAAACAACATTTTACTCCAACAATCTAAGCTTTAACAAGCATTAATGAATAATAAACAATGTATCAAATTGTATTATTCATCGAATTGAACGCACGATACTAAAGAATCACATGTGACATGAAATTTGATTTTTGAATTTTCCAGATGCATAAAATTTTGAAGACTCGTTCGCTTGATGTCATGAATTTTTGAAATTCTACCAGTTGTCAGGAGCATAATTTAGATTAAAATTTTCAACCAAATAAATTTTAGTTTATTTTTACATCATACTTCAAGATTTTGGAAAGGATTTACTAAATCTGGTGAGTGTCTTTAAAAAGCTTTTCAATATAAAAAAAATTCTCTCTACTTCGTTATTTTAAAAGCTTGTCTTTGCCGAAGAAATTATAAACATTCTGCTTTTGTAAATAAGTTCAAACCCTTCGCATTATCATCATGCAAAGTTTTCATATAAGCTTTATATGCACTTAAAACTTTCTTGACTCGATTTTGCCAACGTAATAAAATTAATGTCCATTCAAACCATGTAAGTAGAGTTGACGATCCAGAAGAGAATCCATGTTCTCAAAGTTAATCAGAAACAGAATAAAAATAAAAATACAAGAATTAGAAAAAAAACTCTAACGCATTTGAAGTTATTTTCACAAAACTAATGTTCATTGATCGTTCATTTATTTTGATTTTTTTAATTTAAAAAGAAAAACAATAAATCTTTAATGTGGCTCTTTCAAACCTCAAAATTTTGAAAATTTAAGGTTTTTGGCTCTTCCGACTCAAAAGGTTGCCGACCACTGGTCTAGTTCAATTAGTTTTTAGGTATCACAACAAACACAGTGTCCTTAGAACAACGCCTTTAAATTCAAAACTTTGGAATACAAATTTAAATGATTCATTGACAGGGTAGCGATCGAAGAATTAATAACACTATTATAACATATGCAAGGGTTTTCTTGAATTTATATTCTTAAAAGCTTAGCAAGAAGTTGAATTTTTGATAGTATGACAGTGTTCAGAATGCGAATAACTTAGCACACGGACAATCAAGGAACAAAACATGTTTTATGATGTAAGGTTGATTAAAAGTAAATTACAATCGCATTAGTTATTATTTTTAAAGTTCAGAAGTTTTCACGATTAAATTTCTTAGAAAAATGTATCGGAAATCATTGGATTACCGAACAAATGTGGTAATAATTTAGGGTTTTTGCAGTTAAAAAATGTTCATCAAATCATAATGTCAATAACAGAATTGTGAAAACTAGATCACACTGGTCAAAAGTGTTTCCTGATTTTATCCTCCCACCCACTCTTCAAACCAAAATTGTTTGCTAGGATGCAGAGGTGACCTCGGTCCTAAGACACAAATTTCTTTCTTTCATCCCTTTCTCATTCTTCCAACCTATCCATTGACTATTAGGACGTGGCCGGCGCCGTTATTGACGTACAAAGAGAGAGCATCAGTTTTGTGCAGTGTGAATGAGTTGTTAGTCCCAAGCACCATTCATTTGACCTCTGAACAAAATAGATGGCCTCGGTCAATCACGGAGTAGCAACCATTGGTGATGTAGAATTCGTTCTACTAAGCCACGCCTGCGATCATGGTTTTCGAAATGCATTCCTTAAAAAATGAGAGACAAACAGTAATATCATTAATTGAATATTAAAAGGAACACAAATTTGTTCATTGAAAATCATTTTGTAATAATTGATAATGTAGCATTTCGGCTTCAATGATTCAGGTGGATGTGAAAAGTCAGTCAAGCTAAGCTAAGCTAAGCTAAGCTAGAACATTTGGGCTTGGGCCTGCTAAAAAGAATAAAGCTTGCTCTTTACTCTTACACAGATTTCCATAAGAATGACAGCTAATCGGAGTGAAATTGGAGTGAATGCTATTGCTTTCTCTGTTTAACACATGAAAAATCGTATACCAGGATTGCGAGCGCGCCCATCGCCAATAGCAAATTGACTTTCTCTCTCACTTGCCACTCTCTGGTATTGTTTACTTTTGCCACGCGGTTCGTCAGTTCGGATTAATAGCCGTGATGTCAAGTTCCATTCACTCGGCGATATTCATTGAGTTCGGACGATTTTTAATTTCGCTCTTCTCCGCTTGCGTGTTTGTTTGCCTGGTGTCACTATCAGGGACATCCAAATAACATCCCGTTTCTGGTGGTAGTAAAATTTAAAACCGTCTACAAATAGAATGAATTTTCGGACATCATTCCAAAGGGATGGTGAATTTCACTGGAGGGAATATCTGTGAAATTTATCACCGATAGATAATGATTTTCTTTCGATACTAATAACACCGAACCGATTTGGGGAAAGTTCAACTTTTATTCCCAAACTTAACTTTGACCAAGTCGACGGGGGTAAAATTATTGAACCGAGATGTTGCTCTGATGAAGGTTGCTGCGAACTGATTTATTGGCTCAAGATAAACATAACAAACATACGAACCCGATCACACGATCGATCGATCGTATGAGAGTGAGTTCCTGAGAGAGGACTCACTAAATATCTAGTCACTTGGGGTGGCTCTATCTTTATGGCAACATTTTAATTACATTCCTAAACAAAGTCCGTTCCTATAAATCTTTCCTAATGGCTCCATACATGAACTCCCAAACACGCAACATAATGATGTCTGACAGCAATAGTTCTCCCCACAACAATAGACCGAATAACTATCCCACCAGAAAAAATAACCAGTGTTTAGCTATTTAATGGAATCTTTTCGTCTTACGAGCACTGTGTGGATGCGATACGCTCCTGCTGTGACATTAACATGACATCGAACCCTACAACATATCCCTCATATGACACACGCACACTGATGAGCCAAACAGACCACGAGGGTGATATCCGACCGAACTCGTCCCCTCTCGCATTCTAGACGCCGGACAGACCAGACGTGTTTCCTTTACGGTAAGTTAGGTTGCATCAGACTAAGGTCCGACCCGCACAAACACGTACATCCGACCTACAAATACTTTTCACCCAGAATTCTCCAATCATTTTTGCCCTGCTAGAAACTATGTATGGCACACACATCCCAAAAGAATTCATTAAAAGCTATCATCTTCACCTCAACCACCATCCGGGCATGCAAGGCACCGGACTAGCCATAAAAATAGGATTTCCTTATGCACCTCTAGTGATAAATTCTAACCTTAATATAGTGGCAGTCCGCCAAACATCTCCTGTCGAAGTCACCGTAGCATCGATTTACATTTCCCCAAAACTGCCATTCGTAGAGTTTTGCGAGGAATTAGAAAGTATAATTACCCAACTTCCAGAACCAGTTTTTTGAAGACTCCTACGTGAGTGACCATTCTCCCATCTCAATCTCCCTTGTGGTCTCGACCCCTCAAGCTTCCACGAGACCCGGGTGGAAATATAACGAAGCCGACTGCATTGGGTTTCAGAAAAATCTACACAGGGAGGCCAATCACAACATCAAATTATTTTCGAAGCTGCTGTTCGATACAAACAGTACTTCCCAGAACCAGTGGAACACCGGGAAAAGCATCCGTTCCCTGGTGGAATTCGGAAGTTTGAGACGCAGTAAAACTTCGCAGGAATCCTTGAAATGACTCCCCAATAACGATCCCCGAAAGGAGGTTGCACTGAGTGATTTCAAACGTTCCACATTAAGCAGGGCAAACAAGAGTGCTGGAAACGATTTGTAGAAGAAATTAACCCTTCTACTCCATCCGTCAAAATATGGGACAAAATAAAACGATTGAATGGCTCTAATAGATCCAGCCGATTCCATCTACTGCTCAATCAACATTACTCCAATGAACCTTTCTTACTAGCTGACCCATTTTGTAATTTCTTTTCCTCTGTATCCTCTCCCGAACCTAAAGCATGGATCACCATGAATCTGGACGCACTGTTTATTATTCCATTGCGCTCCTAGTTGTTGGATCTGGAATGTTTTGACAGTACTTTGTTTGGAAATGTTTCCTCTATCAGTGCTGAAAATTTCATTACGATTCGTTATGTTTCAAAAAAGTTACACGTGATGGAAGCCGCGAGACGAAAATAAATTTTGGACACTCACGTTAAAAACCGACGTGGTCGGGTTAAAAAAATCGCGAAATCGTTAAAAATGCTTAAATCAACCGTGTGCAGCGTTCTCAAATGTTTCCGTGAGATGCATACTATCGATCGGCAGGTTCATACCAAGCGTTATAGTGGACCTAAGAATCAGAAACTGCATTTGAAGGTGTTGAGAACGATCAAGGCAAACACAGGGTAGTCGGACTACGACATCGCCAAGAAATTCAACGTCGACCGGTACACCGTCAGAAGGTTTAGTCTCCGCGAAGGAATACGATCCTATCGGGCCAGTAAGCAACCAAACCGGACATTGAAGCAGAATTTAGTAGCCAAAGGACGTGCCCGGAAGTTATACAACAAGATTCCAACGAAGTACGACGGATGCATCCTCATGGATGACGAAACGTACGTGAAGATGGATTTTGGGTAGCTTCCTGGCCAAAAATTTTATAAAGCCACTGCAGTGGTGCACTGCACTGGTCGGGGAGATGTCCCCGCCAAGTTCAAATTCGTTTTTGCCGATAAATTGGCAAGAAAGTGTTCGATCTGGCAAGGTATTTGCAGCTGCGGACGAAAAACCCCGGTTTTTGTGAAAAACAAGACCATGGACTCTGAAATGTACAAGGAGGAGTGCTTTAAAAAATGTTTTTTTTTTCGTACTATAGATCTCACAACAGACCAGTAAAGTTTTCGCCAGATTTGGCATGCTGCCACTACAGCAAAGAGGTACTACAGTGGTATTCGGCCAACGGGTGGATTTTGTTGAAAAGGACATCAACCCACTCAACTGCCCTCAATTCCGCCCTATCAAAAAATGTTGGGCAATTGTCAAGCAGAAGATGAAGAAGAATGGTAGAACGACTCGGGAAGCAACAGAGATGAAGAGATTGTGAAACAAAATAGCCGCTGAGGTCAGTGAATAGGGTGTCCAAACTTTGATGAGTGGTTCTAGACGAAAAGTTCGAAATTTTATCAAAAAAACATCGAAATATTTATTTTTCTTATTTTTTCCTTTGAAGTGCAATAAAAACCCTACATTTTGATCATAAAACTTTTTTTTTCGTTTTACATAGCTCCGAGATAGACCCGTTTTAACGCGTCCAGATTTGTAGTGATCCATGCTTTAACTCCCCTTAAAAACCAACTCATCGGCTTCCATACCCTCCAACACTTTGATTACAACACTGATTTTGACATGTTTGAGCTTGAGAAAGCTCTCGAAAAAGTCAGCTTAGCCGGAATGGATGAAATCGGATATCCTCTGCCAAAAAAACCTGTCTCCTCTAGGTAAGACCATCCTTTTGAACATCTCAAATCAGATCTGGCAAAGTGGAACTATACCTACGCAGTGGAAGGAAGGACTCGTTATCTCCATACACAAACCAAATCAAGATTTGCACCAATTGAACAGCTACCGACCAATAAAACTTTTGGATTGTTCTGGAAAAATCCTTGAATGCATGGTTGAACGTCGGTTGGTATCCATTATCGAGTCAGACAATCGTCTCGACAGTCTACAAATTGGATTCCGCCCCGGCTTCTCTACCGATGATCACTTAACACAGCTAGAAAATTATCTGGAAAAAGGCTCTCTCAAAAAGTAATCACGTGAGCTGTCTCTTCGTAGACATCTCAAAGGCTTTTGATAGAGTCATTCGCCTGAAAACCTCCGATTAAAAATTGGGGAATTCTTGGCAGAATGGGAAAGTACATACAAGATAGAACAGCCAGGGTATTTATAGACGGAGTATACTCGTCTCCCAGTGTGATACACAACGGTGTACCCCAAGGCTCTGTGATAGCCCCAATTCTTTTCCTAATAGGCTTGCAATCTGTTTTTGGAGTCGTACCCGAACAAGTCAAAACACTGGCCTATGCTGACGACCTCATTGTCCTAGTGTCCTCTCCCTACTCACGACTTGCTCGAAAGAAATTGCAACTAGCTGTAAACAAACTAGAAGTTTGGGCACCCTTTGTTGGTTTTACTTTCACCCCCGATAAATCCAAATTATTGCACTTTGGTCTCAACAGAAGAAAATTACGCAAAATCCCCCACTTGGAGTGTGGATAGATGATTGACTCATGTTTACGAACCATATCAACGGTGTTCGTAAGGCAACGGACAACAAACTAAACATCTTAAAGAAACTACCTAAGTAACCATAAGCACATAAATATAGCCCTTCCATATATAACTCTGAATTAATGCTTGTTTTGAACTATATGCGTATATAATGCAGATTTAATGCTAAAAGGCGAAATAGCGGGCTGAATAAATGCTATCATGACATAGCCTTTAATGAGCATTACAAATGCTGAATTAGAGCACCATCAAAACGTCATTTTTCGTCAGCCGTATGAAAGCATTAATGTTAATTAACAAAGCAAACTTAGAACACCTTTTAATTTTTGAATTGATTGATAGTTGTTGGAAGTCTGCATTGATTAGAAACGGAAATTCAAATTAGGAAATTATTTTTGATTTATTAAAACGAAAAAAGTTAAAAAATAAAATCATTATCTACAACATCAATCAACCTGCTGAATGAAGGATAATGCTTGCTTAACCCTCCAAAGCCGTTCGGGTCAATATGACCCGAAGCGCACATTTCAAACATCTTTATCATCATTCCAATATACTGATGAACTGGTAGTTTTGACAGACCAGGTATGTTCTATGAAAATAATGATCAAATTAACGCCAAAAAACTAAAATTTGAGTTTTGAAAATCGGTTCAAGTGGAAATGAAATACAGCTAAGCAAAGCCAAAACTGGATGTCGCTTTTTTTTAAGTAAGACTTTTTCTACCGGAAGATCTGTCATAGCGGCAAAAACTTTTATTGGACCCCAACATATCTATACATTGTCGGATAGATGGATTCTTGACAATTTCAAACATCAATGAAATAATTAAATACAGAAAAGCTGTCAGAAGTTATGAATATTTTAAAAATAAAATTGATTTTTCGGACTTTTAACTTTTTGAACCAGTTTCTGAAAACCTGGTAATTCATATCGACTTTATTTTGAAATGTTGAGTAATTAGAATAAATTACCTACACAATGAATATAATATCATCAAAATCGGTTAACATTTACAGCCAGGAGAACGAAATCAAATTACAACGCATATTTCCCCGAAACGGATATTTAGCGAACGGCTTTGGAAGGTTAATGAAGTGTTCTATGAAATGAGAAGTGATTATAATTGAATTATGAATTACTTTTCATGAGTCTCTAATCGAGGATCCCGCAGCAGCCTTTATCTTTCCTTGCGCCTTTACCATTTCGACCACTCTTGAAGCTGATAAGGTAGGTGAAAAAACCCGTACTTCAAGTACTGTTCGGGTCACACAACTTCATAGACAATGTATGCATGAGAAGTTTTAGAAATGTATTGGAAAAATTTGGGGGAAGACAACTGCAACTGCCCGCTCTGTTTGTTTTCGTTTGCTTTCTTGCTTACTCACACTCTTGCTTGCTTGCTTACAATCACTCTTGTTAACATTCGCGGGTTTGACGTTTCTACGCTTTATAAAAGCTTTATATAAGCATTAACAGGAAGTTCTAGTGCTACAGTCTTAATTAAGGTTGCCAGAATTTTTTCCACTCCCATCCGGGCCTAGCAATTCCGGTCATTTTTAAAAAAAAAACCTGGCAAAATCCGGGCATGGATTTCAATTTTTCAAATCCAAAAACCGGGCAAAATTTAGGTGTTATTATATACTAGCTGACCCGTTGTGCTTTGCTACACCTTCCAGAAATAAATGTAATTTGTAAAAATTTATTCAAATTTAGATTTTAGAGAGCATTTTTTTTAAATCAAACTTCATCATACTTCAGAACCAACAACTTTGAAATGAGAGCTGCAGCTGCAGTTCTGAATTGCAATTCAAAGATGGTATTTATTATTTTCTGAAACTTGATCTCTGAACTCGTTTTTCAAGATCTGAAATTTGTACTCTGTACCCAAAAAAACCTTTTTAAATATGGCCCTCCTTTGAAAAGATCTTTATCTTAAATTTACATGGGAGCTCTCCCATCTTTTTCAATTTTGTCCCCCACTGCTTGAAGAAGGTAGGCAAATTTAACCGGCTCGATACCCAAACAGCCCTTACCATGGTAATGAAAAATATATTAAATTAGTTATGTATTAAATACAGTGCAAATTTCTTTTTTTCTAAATAAATTTACTACGGTAAACATATAAATATATTAAAAAATATCAGTTGCATCACTTAATAAGTTCTTAGCGTTTTTTTTATTTTCTCTTTGAAAGTCAAATATTCAAAAATGAAACAAATTTCTAAGTTTACATTTGTTCCGTTTATTGGGGCAAGTGTCAATGCAAAGCTTATTTACAGATGCGTCAGGCTTTAAAATGGATTTAATACGAATTCCTGTTTTTTGTTCTATCAAGTTTCACTGATATATCTGCAGTATTCCTGCAATATAAATTTAGGTTTGTTACTCCCCTTTTGGTCTTTCCAACATATTGAATCATTTTAAAGATGAATTTCTTAAAAGTTTGACGTTTGCCCTTGCCCCACCGTGTAAGTTGACAGAAGGGAATATTGTTTTTAACACTTTAAGGGTAAACTAAAAATTTTGCGTCCAGTTCTAAAGTCTCCCTTTTCAAAAACGAAGCGGATCAAAGATCTCTTTTATGCAGCCATCCAACACAAAAACACTTTTCATGTTAAGTACGTACTTGAATTGGTATGTAAGCAAAAAGTACGATGGTTTTTCAGAATTATTTAAAATAAAAAGCTCCCATTTTCATTTCTAAATTCGTTTCAGTTGTGTTTTTGGGCCGAATTAACAATTTCTAGAAGAAAACATTATTTTTAATTTTTTTAACAGTAAAAGTTGAACGTTTGAACATGTTCTAATGTTCCTTGAATGAAAAGTCGAATTCTACTTACATTAACACGAACTAAATATGGAAGTATTTATGCAAATCTTTCAATTGGTTTTGATTCGATTGATAAAATTCCAATCCGTGTCACATCGAGGCGTCATTTATTACCACGTGCTGTGTACAAATCAAATAAGCAAGAAAAAACACATCTAGGTTGCATATCGCCCCACGTGTTTGAGAAACAGGCGCTTTATTGTTAAATTTTCCAGCAATCAATGAACAGTGTGCTTTGGTTACTATCCTCTTGCGACGACGTTTGCTCGCCCATGGAGACGAAAAACAAACCCCTCAAAGAAAATATGCTTGGTTGAGAAATACGCGCCAAAATATTCCTGCTGATCAGTATGCTATGCCTGGGTTACTTTCCTTTTGCGACGTCGGCTTGCGACGCCTCGACCATAGAGACGAAAAACAAACCGCCCAAAGGAAAAAAAAATCTCAAGAAAATGGATGTCATGACTTTAATTTGTTTCGAAAAACTACAAATTTTGTATGGAAGCCTCTCCTTCCTTAAGTCGGATAGAGTTTTGACTATAACAGAAACCATCCCCGGTCTCAAAAACCCTCAGATGCCAGTTTTGACGATGATCGGTTCAGTAGTTTCCGAGTGTATAGGGAACAGACAGACAGACAAACATTCATTTTTATATATATAGATAAAAGCAAAGAAAAAAAGTAAAAAAAATCGAAATTAATATTGTATTAATGTAATTGCAGACTTCCAACAACTTTTTGGAACACTTATATATTTGAAGGTTTATAAAAGTAAATCAGCGAAATTATTTGAAACAACCGTTGAAAATTTCCATACCGATAATCGATTTTGCTGAAACTTACTTAAAAACTTTGGTTTTTTTTGGTTTCTTTGTGAAAATTGTGGAAAAATCCGGGCAATATCCGGACTTTTTTCACGATATCCGGGCAACCGGGCCGGACCGGACTTCCTCGAAGTTTTGCATCAAATATCCGGGCAAACCCGGATAAAACCGGGCAATCTGGCAAGCTTAGTCTTAATGCTTGTTAACTTTATATAGTAGCTCTATATGTGCATATAGTGCTACCATTAGTGCTAATTTTTGTTTTTGCATCTATGTATTAATAATGCTTATATAAAACAAAAAAGCATTATGAATGGTGATATAATGCTAACTTGCATTAGAAATGTGGATTTAATGCTGATTAGGAGTTATGGCTTAATGCTTATGGTTACTTGGGTATGTACCCCAAATGGGGCAGGATCCCGCTCAACTTTTCTTCTCTTCCTCCATGGATGGCTCTTACCTACGATGCTTCATGGTATTGGATTTTAATGCCGTAGTTATGATTTCACCCTGAAAAACTGGAACCTGTTTATAATCAAGCAGTTCTATCAATGGAGCCTTCAAGAGAGCACCTCCCTTATGGCCGAGAGCGGCCAATTGCCATTTAAACTTATCCTTGCCAAGATAATCTCTACTAAAGTAATAAGATAGATAACTCTCGATCGCTGAGCAAATTCACCAATGGTTCTACGTGCCAAAAGCTCCTCATGGAAATGCATGCCTCAATTCCTCCCATCTGTACTCGTTATGATCCAAGACTGCTCTAATAGAACGCTCGAACTCCAAAAATCAATCTATCTTTACTCTCAAAAATAAAAGCTGGCGTAAATCCGCCTATGGTGCTTCCCCATTTTCATCATTTAGTAAGTAAGAAGTACAGTACAGCGCCAAAATTTTACATCAATGGATCAAAAACCTTTAGCGGCCGAGTAGGTTGAGGTATCCTGCAAAAAAACATCACTCTGTGCTGGATTCCCGGGCACCCAAATATTATGTGTAAAGCACCAAACCGAATAGCGACAGTAGGACTAGCGACGCTTTTTTACTAGCGGGATTCCTGTCATTCGCAAGTTTGTTTTTCTTTTTTCAGTCCAGTAGGCGATTTCAATGTAGTACTCGAACATTGTTTATGTTATTTTCCTTAGGCCATCAATCGCATGCTTCAAGTCTCCTAGGAAACTTGCTATGCGTCGTTATTATTTTCAACGTCGCGACGGATGCGACGTGTCGCTAGTAGGCAAAGCTGCTATGATTATTAGCGCTCATATTTTGGATTTTTTCTGCATGCATAATATAATAAGCAACGAACAAGCTGATCAATTCGCCGCACTCTAACTTGGTTCCAGGAGTTTAACAATATTCAAAACAACAAACTAAGGGAAGTTAAGAACTCCACCGAAACGTGGAACGATTTTTTACTCTTCCATAAAAGACGACTATTGACCCGTCTTCGTATAGGTCACACCAGACTGACCCACGGATACCTGATGGGCAAAGAAGATGCCCAATTTTGCATTGTTTTCCCAAGTACCTCTGAGCATAAAACACATCCTCCCATATTGTCGAATATATCAACAAGCCCAAAGCAAATCTTGGAATCAGCTTTCGACAAGTTCTTTAAAGTAAACTCCTATTACAAATAATAGCCAAACATTTCTGGCAACACTGGACACGGGAGGAATAACGCGAGAGCGTAAAAATCCCAGAAAAAAACAAAAAGGTGTAAAGTTTGGTCGTCGCGAGTGAGTTTCTACAATTTTCGAACAAATTATCACAAAAACTATATTCAAATCAATCAATTTGATGAAAAATATTCACGGACCCGAAAGAAAACACGAGCGATGATGCCATCAGATCAACGCCTTCTTCCATTCATTCTGTGTGGTTTACGTTATTTTGTCCAAAAGTCTAAGTAATTTATTCAAGTGTTTTGCTAGTCAATTAAAATTACAAAATATTTTAAAATAAATATTCTCAAATGTTTGTAAGCGTCAGATTACACTTCCATCGAAGTGAAATTGATTCATAGCGGTTTAACGTTGCTTTTACATGTTTGATAGCTCTAACAATTTTTTTTCTGTTTTATTTCAGGTAAATATGACGAATGATCAATCTGTACTAAACAGGTTCTTCTGAATGACTACTGTTAAGGTTCTTCGGATCAATCAGATACATCGCCTCTTGAGTAAAAAAGCCCGGTACCCATCAAGCTAGAAATTAGTTGAATTTTTTTTTTGAAATCAGGTATATTTTTCAAATCTTTTGGATGACATACACAGTAAACAACCAAAGAACCGGTACAAATGTTGAAGAAAAATTGTTTTCTGTATTTTCTATACAAGATTGTCCATACTTTTCTGAGAATGTTTAATGTTTCGAAATATTAATTTCTGATCACTCAGTAATAATTCTAGAACCTGCCTTAGCTTATCATAAAACTTAATATGACTAACGTTTAAGAGTAATCCTTGATTAAGTAATTTACATTCGTTTCACAAGTTCCTTAAATTGGATGTATAAAATATCGTAACCAAAACAGAAATCTAAATAAAGACTTCTACATATCGACAAACAGGGTCCGTTCTAGTCATACACATCCGAGCCTATTTGAATTCCACCAACAAATCCACCCACTATATCAGCTTACCCACTGACAGTCAATGGCCGGGGGCCAGCTGCCCCATTTATCTGCCGAAAGCCGATATTGTGCGTGCCATTTTGGGACAGTAAATTGAAATTCCTGTCTCGTTTTGGTGCTGTTGTTAGCAACTTGCCAATCAGGCATGGACCAGATGCTGGGTTGCCTTCATTCTCGTACCTATCCATACTCAGGGAAAGTTGACCGAATTGAATCACAAAGTTTTCGCCCAGGATTAATTCTACTTTACAACATTAAAATGCAGATTTCCAACTTTATAAATAAGCTTGGGTACTTGTTTTGTGACATTTCATTGAACAAAACTTTCTCTTTGAAGTTTTTTTTCTACTGGGAAAAAATCTATGTTACGTCGATTCCTTTTTTTTGAAAACGAGAATGAAAAACTCTACTCAAGAGAGAGTCCAAGTTGGTAGTTGATAAATGAGTGGACTCATTTTGTCACCATCCCTGTAAGAGAGTTTATTGCCCGTTTCGTCCCATTATGAATTATCTTCCGGTCCGTTAGTTAGTTAGTTAAAGTCTGCGTTTGCGAGGGTCAGAAAAAACCAGTCCCTTCGTGAAATATTCATGATTAACTAAACCGACAAAGGTCAGCTCCTCATCATCAGTGCTTGGTGGCCGGCATCTTAATTGCTCTTTCGCCAGAAATTACTTTGTAAATCAACAAACCGTCCGAGGGGTTCTTTTGAGAGGTTTTGACATGTTTACAGGCATTAAATTGACAAGTAAATACCGCGCTGCTTGAAGCGTATTTTGATCGATGAGTGGTGAGCGTAGTTCACTCTTCAGAGATAAAAAAAAACTTCGGTTGAGTTTTGAAAATTTCTTGAAGTAACAAAAATGACAAAAATGATAAAAATGACAAAAATGACAAAAATGACAAAAATGACAAAAATGACAAAAATGACAAAAATGACAAAAATGACAAAAATGACAAAAATGACAAAAATGACAAAAATGACAAAAATGACAAAAATGACAAAAATGACAAAAATGACAAAAATGACAAAAATGACAAAAATGACAAAAATGACAAAAATGACAAAAATGACAAAAATGACAAAAATGACAAAAATGACAAAAATGACAAAAATGACAAAAAATGACAAAAATGACAAAAATGACAAAAATGACAAAAATGACAAAAATGACAAAAATGACAAAAATGACAAAAATGACAAAAATGACAAAAATGACAAAAATGACAAAAATGACAAAAATGACAAAAATGACAAAAATGACAAAAATGACAAAAATGACAAAAATGACAAAAATGACAAAAATGACAAAAATGACAAAAATGACAAAAATGACAAAAATGACAAAAATGACAAAAATGACAAAAATGACAAAAATGACAAAAATGACAAAAATGACAAAAATGACAAAAATGACAAAAATGACAAAAATGACAAAAATGACAAAAATGACAAAAATGACAAAAATGACAAAAATGACAAAAATGACAAAAATGACAAAAATGACAAAAATGACAAAAATGACAAAAATGACAAAAATGACAAAAATGACAAAAATGACAAAAATGACAAAAATGACAAAAATGACAAAAATGACAAAAATGACAAAAATGACAAAAATGACAAAAATGACAAAAATGACAAAAATGACAAAAATGACAAAAATGACAAAAATGACAAAAATGACAAAAATGACAAAAATGACAAAAATGACAAAAATGACAAAAATGACAAAAATGACAAAAATGACAAAAATGACAAAAATGACAAAAATGACAAAAATGACAAAAATGACAAAAATGACAAAAATGACAAAAATGACAAAAATGACAAAAATGACAAAAATGACAAAAATGACAAAAATGACAAAAATGACAAAAATGACAAAAATGACAAAAACGACAAAAATGACAAAAATGACAAAAATGAAAAAAATGACAAAAATGACAAAAATGAAAAAAATGACAAAAATGACAAAAATGACAAAAATGACAAAAATGACAAAAATGACAAAAATGAAAAAAATGACAAAAATGACAAAAATGACAAAAATGACAAAAATGACAAAAATGACAAAAATGACAAAAATGACAAAAATGACAAAAATGACAAAAATGACAAAAATGACAAAAATGACAAAAATGACAAAAATGACAAAAATGACAAAAATGACAAAAATGACAAAAATGACAAAAATGACAAAAATGACAAAAATGACAAAAATGACAAAAATGACAAAAATGACAAAAATGACAAAAATGACAAAAATGACAAAAATGACGAAAATGACAAAAATGACAAAAATGACAAAAATGACAAAAATGACAAAAATGACAAAAATGACAAAAATGACAAAAATGACAAAAATGACAAAAATGACAAAAATGACAAAAATGACAAAAATGACAAAAATGACAAAAATGACAAAAATGACAAAAATGACAAAAATGACAAAAATGACAAAAATGACAAAAATGACAAAAATGACAAAAATGACAAAAATGACAAAAATGACAAAAATGACAAAAATGACAAAAATGACAAAAATGACAAAAATGACAAAAATGAAAAAAATGACAAAAATGACAAAAATGACAAAAATGACAAAAATGACAAAAATGACAAAAATGACAAAAATGACAAAAATGACAAAAATGACAAAAATGACAAAAATGACAAAAATGACAAAAATGACAAAAATGACAAAAATGACAAAAATGACAAAAATGACAAAAATGACAAAAATGACAAAAATGACAAAAATGACAAAAATGACAAAAATGACAAAAATGACAAAAATGACAAAAATGACAAAAATGACAAAAATGACAAAAATGACAAAAATGACAAAAATGACAAAAATGACAAAAATGACAAAAATGACAAAAATGACAAAAATGACAAAAATGACAAAAATGACAAAAATGACAAAAATGACAAAAATGACAAAAATGACAAAAATGACAAAAATGACAAAAATGACAAAAATGAGACAACAATGAGACAAAAATGAAACAAAACTGAGACTTAAATGAGATAAAAATGAGACAAAAATGACAAAAATGACAAAAATGACAAAAATGACAAAAATTACAAAAATGACAAAAATGACAAAAATGAAAAAAATGACAAAAATGATACAAAAATGAGACAACAATGAGACAAAAATGAAACAAAACTGAGACTTAAATGAGATAAAAATGAGACAAAAATGACAAAAATGACAAAAATGACAAAAATGACAAAAATGACAAAAATTACAAAAATGACAAAAATGACAGAAATGACAAAAATTACAAAAAAATGACAAACGTGATACAAAAATGATACAAAAATGACACAAAAATGACACAAAAATGACACAAAAATGACACAAAAATGAGACAAAAATGACACAAAAATAAGACAAAAATTAGAAAAAAATGAGACAAAAATGAGACAAAAATGAGACAAAAATGAGACAAAAATGAGACAAAAATGAAACAAAACTGAGACAAAAATAAGATAAAAATGGCAAAAATGACAAAAATGACAAAAATGACAAAAATGACAAAAATGACAAAAATGACAAAAATGACAAAAATGACAAAAATGACAAAAATGACAAATGACAAAAGTGACAAAAATGACAAAAATGACAAAAATGACAAAAATGACAAAAATGACAAAAATGACAAAAATGACAAAAATGACAAAAATGACAAAAATGACAAAAATGACAAAAATGACAAAAATGACAAAAATGACAAAAATGACAAAAATGACAAAAATGACAAAAATGACAAAAATGACAAAAATGACAAAAATGACAAAAATGACAAAAATGACAAAAATGACAAAAATGACAAAAATGACAAAAATGACAAAAATGACAAAAATGACAAAAATGACAAAAATGACAAAAATGACAAAAATGACAAAAATGACAAAAATGACAAAAATGACAAAAATGACAAAAATGACAAAAATGACAAAAATGACAAAAATGACAAAAATGACAAAAATGACAAAAATGACAAAAATGACAAAAATGACAAAAATGACAAAAATGACAAAAATGACAAAAATGACAAAAATGACAAAAATGACAAAAATGACAAAAATGACAAAAATGACAAAAATGACAAAAATGACAAAAATGACAAAAATGACAAAAATGACAAAAATGACAAAAATGACAAAAATGACAAAAATGACAAAAATGACAAAAATGACAAAAATGACAAAAATGACAAAAATGACAAAAATGAAAAAAAATGACAAAAATGACAAAAATGGCAAAAATGACAAAAATGACAAAAATGACAAAAATGACAAAAATGACAAAAATGACAAAAATGACAAAAATGACAAAAATGACAAAAATGACAAAAATGACAAAAATGACAAAAATGACAAAAATGACAAAAATGACAAAAATGACAAAAATGACAAAAAATGACAAGAATGACAAAAATGACAAAAGTGACAAAAGTGACAAAAATGACAAAAATGACAAAAATGACAAAAATGACAAAAAAGACGACAACAATTACAAAAATTGCATTAAAAATTTTAATTTTGTAAATTTTTGTCGTATTCTGTGGATCTCTTAAAAGGATATATTTCCACTGAGATTCACACGTCAACGTAAATTTAGATATTTTTTCTCGTCCATTCCTTCGCATATAGCTTAAAAAAAAATTTGGTTCCCAGCATGAGTAGAGTCTTGTTCGCATTTTGTTATTTGTATGCTGTCGACATGCTGGGAACAGTAGCGTCCATTACCAGGGGACTCAATTGAGTTTTTTGGTGTGGGGGAGTGTGGCGGGCAATTTAAAGGTAAAAAAAAAAAAAAAAAAAAAAAAATATCAAGTGACGAGAATGTCCAAAATGAGAAAAAAATGACAAAAATGAGACTAAACAAAGGCAAAAATGAATCAAAAATGGGACCAAAATGACAAAAATGGGACAAAAAAAAGACAAAAATAAGTCAAAAATGAGACAAAAATGAGACTACAATAAGATTTAAATGAGACAAAAATGAGACAAAAATGAGACAAAAATCAAACACAAATAAGACAAAAATGAGAAAAAAAACGAAAAATAATGAGACAAAATGAGACAAAAACTAAACAAATCAGAGACAAAAATGGGACAAAAATAAGTTAAAAATGAGACATAATGAGGCAAAAATGAGACAGGTATGAGACAAAAATGAGACAAAAATGTGACAAAAATGAGACAAAAATGAAACAAAAATTAGACAAAAATAAGACCAAAATGACGCAAAAATGAGACAGGGAAGAGACAAAAATGAGACAAAAATGAGGCAAAATGAGGTAAAATGAGGCAAAAACAAGACAGAAACTAGACAAAATTGGGACAAAAATAAGACAGTAATAAGGCAAAAATGAGACAGGGATGAGACCCAAATGAGGCAAAACTGAGACAAAAATGAGACAAAATTGAAAAAAATGAGACAAAAATGAGACAAAAATGAGAGAAAAATGAGACAAAAATTATCTCATTTGATTGAGATAAAAATTAGACAAAACTGAGACAAAAGTGAGAAAAAAATCAGACAAAACTGAGACAAAAATGATAAAAATGAGACAAAATGACAAAAATGAGACAAATATGAGACAAAAATGAGACAAAAATGAGATTCAAATAAGACAAAAATGAGAAAAAAACGAAAAAAAATGAGACAAAATGAGACAAAAACTAAACAAATCAGAGACAAAAATGAGACAAAAATGAGTCAAAAATGAGACATATTGAGGCAAAAATGAGACATAATGAGGCAAAAATGAGACAGGGATGAGACAAAAAATGAGACAAAAATGTGACAAAAATGAGACAAAAATGAAACAAAAATTAGACAAAAATAAGACCAAAATGACGCAAAAATGAGACAGGGAGGAGACAAAAATGAGACAAAATGAGGCAAGACAGAAACTAGACAAAATTGGGACAAAAATAAGACAGAAATAAGGCAAAAATGAGACAGGGATGAGCCAAAAAGTAGACAAAAATGAGACAAAAATGAGGCAAAAAATGAGACAAAAATGAGACAAAAATGGGACAAAAATGAGACAAAAATGAGACCAAAATGAGACAAAAATGAGACAAAAATGAGACAAAAATGAGACAAAAATGAGACAAAAATGAGACAAATATGAAACAAAAATGATACAAAAATGAGACAAAACTGAGACAAAATTTAAAAAAAATTAGACAAAACTGAGACAAAAATGAGACAAAAATGAGACAAAACTGAGACAAAAATGAGATAAAATGAGATAAAAATGAGACAAAACTGAGACAAAAGTGAGAAAAAAAATTAGACAAAACTGAGACAAAAATGATAAAAATGAGACATAAATGACAAAAATGAGACAAAAATGAGACAAAAATGAGACAAATATGAAACAAAAATGAGACAAAACTGAGACAAATGTGAGAAAAAATGAGACAAAAATGAGACAAAAATGAGACAAAAATGAGACAAAAATGAGACAAAAATGAGACAAAAAATGAGACAAAAATGAAATAATGAGACAAAAATGAGACAAAATGAGACAAAAATGAGACAAAAATGAGACAAAAATGAGACAAAAATGAAACAAAAATGAGACAAAACTGAGACAAATGTGAGAAAAAATGAGACAAAAATGAGACAAAAATGAGACAAAAATGAGACACAAATGAGACAAAAATAAAACAAAAATGAGACAAAAATGACACAAAAAATACACATAAAATGACACAAAAATGACAAAAAAATGACACAAAATTGACACAATAATAACACAATAATGACACAAAATTGACACAAAAATGACACAAAAATGACACAAAAATGACACAAAAATGACACAAAAATGACACAAAATTGACACAAAAATGACACAAAAATGACACAAAAACGACACAAAAATGACACAAAAATGAAACAAAAGTGTCCAAAAAATGACACAAAAATTACACAAAAATAACACAAATTGACAAATATGAAAAATGATAAAAATCATAAAAATTTCAAAAATGACAGAAATAACAGAAATGATAAAAATGAAAAAAATCGATTCCATGAAATGAGTGTGCGGATTTTTTTTATAATTATGCTTTTCCTAAAATTAATGTAGTTAGCCTTTAAAAATTTATCGGTCTTTGCCAGGAATTTTTATCTCCTCTCAATTGGATCTCCGAAAAATATTTCCAAGAAATCACAATCGTAAATGAAATTAATTTAATCTTGTTGGAGAAGTAAAAGATGTTAAGATACAAAGTCCTGTTAAAAGATTTTTCCCCACCCTCACTCTGAGAAATCACTGGCACTTGGCACTCAAACCCGGAGCTAATCCTCATCGGTAACCATATTTTCCCCGTCCAGCTTCTTGAGCGTCGGCAGTCGTTTGGTAACTTCCCGAACGCAGGCCGTCCAGTCGATGTTCTCGACCAGGGGATTTCCGGCGAACAGCAAATCCTCCAACGTTTCGACGGCCTGCAGCTTGTTGAACTCGCCCCACTCCCGGATGGAATTGTTGCCGATGTAGAGCACTTTCAGCTTCTTCAGACTCTCCACCCCCTTGAGCTTGTCGATGAAGTTGTAGCTGACCCAAAGCTCTTCCAGCGTTTCCCCGAGGGGTTCCTGCAGCGTTGGGGGATAATGGAAGCGATTTAGTGATGTTTTTCCTCTCTTTTAAGCAACAAAAATTAAGGCTAATTTTCGAAAGCTTAGCTCCAGGCTCTAATAGACCGTCAGGGGCTAAGTAGGAGACAGTCCCTCAACAGAAGTGGACTTACGATTCCGGCCAGGGATTTCAGATTGTTTCGGGCCAGCGATAGGATCCGCAGGCTTTTCATTCCAGCAATTCCGATTATTTTGTCAATCATGTTGGACGATAGACTCAACTTTCTGTAAATAAGTTAAAATACAAGTGGGTGTAAGAACCATTTTGATTGTTACGCAAATCTCAACAGTAATTTTGACATTAGCTTACTCGCATTCCGTCAAAGTGGAAAGTGTGGCATCCATTTTTTCGATCGGTGGCCACTGGAACTGCAACTGGATGTCCTTGGCTTGGAGTGGATCCTGTCCTTCATTTTCTACGGACCACTGCTGCAGGGCTTCCTTGATGGTGGTTGGACGTGACATTTTTATACACGTTTGGTTATTTACCCTTTTTTTGTAAATATTTTGGCTACTGCGTTTTAACTTTTGAAACACGTGTAAAAAGTCGCAGAAAAACTCAGAGAATTGTGGATTGCTGACTTCAAATTTAATCGTTACAATTTTTCTTCAACGTTTAAAAACAATCTGTGGAAAATTATTCTCAAATTCAGATGATCAACATCAGTCACTCATGCCACAGCTCATGGAATGGATTTTTACGAAACCATTTGCCATATTCTTGTAAAACCTTTCAACACTCAAGAACAGAGCATCGCCACGGAAAACATTAGTGGTGTTTGTGAAAATTCTTTCTAAACTTTGGGTTTCCCTTTTCATAGAAATGGATAACTCGAACGTATACCGAAATAAATATCATACAATTCAGACGGTTAAAGCTGGTTTTATTTGTAGCTCACCCCCAACATTTTATTCACAAGTGCTTGATCCCCTTTCTTCGCAAACACGATTAGAAACAATTTTCCGACAGCTCCAAGTGATTCGGCACTCAGTTGAAAGGATTCCTCTACGAGTTCGGTCGATATTCAAAGGAAGCCGGAATGAGGTTATACACTCCTGAACATAGTCTAAAATCTAAACCATTCCAAAATTTGTCGTTTAATGGCCCCCCGCCTTAATGGTTTGCCAACAGTTGTGGTGGGGTGAATTTTTACCGGAAAACTCGGTTCCAAATAGTTCCACGGAAAACAGCTTGTTTCAAATGAAATTCGGTGGTGTTTGGGAAAAAGGAGTAAGGAAGTTGTTCAAGCTTCCTGCGAAAACGACACTAATTGCAAAAGACCAGCAGGAGCTTGAGGCATATTTTACTGATGTTTTTCGGCTAATGAGAATCAGCATCTGTTACGGGGTTGCCGTTGAAACCACATCGAATCCGTTTTCCGGGGAAAAACTTCAATGGATGATTGAAACGATACGATGATTTTCTTTCATCGAAGCTTTATCAAAGCCACGTGGAAGGGTAACTTTCTTTTGGACTTACGAGTTATTTAAACGAATCATCTTAAACTGTGTTTAAAGCTCAGGAAGTATGAGAAATGATAGCCTATCAGATCCCATAAATTAAAAAAAAAGAAACAAAAACTAGAAAAATATTTTGAATATATATTGTTTTTCTTTTTTTTTCGTTTTCTAAATTTTAAGGTAAAGGGTGATACGGTCAAAATTTGGTCAATACCAACTTGACGTATTTCTTTCAATTTTGCATTTAAAAAACCTGAACACCCCTAGTTTTGAAGGTGTGTGTTTGTAGAATGTTGTTCCTATTTTGATTTTGGAATTCACTCTTCAGTTGTCAAAATGCCGTCCAAGGAAGAAGAGCAGCGTATCAAAACTTTGCTCGGGCATCGCGAAAATCCGAGCTACTCACACGCAAAACTGGCAAAATCGCCAAAAGTTGCCAAATCAACCGTTACAAATGTAATTAAAGTGTTTGGGGAACGTTTGTCGACAGGCAGGAAGTCTGAATCGGGGAGAAATCGAAAACCGGAAGCCGCTGAGACGACAAAGAGAGTTGCCGGTAGTTTCAAGCGAAACCCTAGCCTCTCTCTCCGAGATGCCGCAAATGAGATGGGTGTATCGTCTACAACCGTGCATCGAGCCAAAAAACGAGCCGGAATATCGACTTACAAGAAGGTAGTAACTCCAAATCGCGATGGTAAACAAAATACGACGGCCAAAGCGCGATCCCGTTGTACACGACGATGCTGACGAAGTTTGACTGCGTGGTAATGGACGACGAAACCTACGTCAAAGCCGACTACAAGCAGCTTCCGGGACAGGAGTTTTATACGGCAAAAGGAAGGGGAAAGGTAGCAGATATTTTCAAGCACATGAAACTGTCAAAATTCGCGAAGAAGTATCTGGTTTGGCAAGTCATCTGTACCTGTGGCTTGAAAAGCAGCATTTTCATAGCTTCCGGGACTGTCAATCAAGAAATTTACGCGAAAGAGTGTTTGAATTAACGTCTGCTGCCTTTCCTGAAGGAACACGGTTGTTCCGTACTATTTTGGCCGGATTTGGCATCTTGCTATTACGCTAAAAAGGCCATGGAGTGGTACGCCGCCAACAACGTGCAGGTGGTTCCCAAGGACAAGAACCCTCCCAACACGTCAGAGCTCCGCCCAATTGAGAAATACTGGGCTATTGTCAAGCGGAACCTAAAGAAGACCAAGAAAACTGCTAAGGACGAGCAGCAGTTCAAAGCAAAATGGCTTTCTGCGGCGAAGGAGGTTGACAAGGTGGCTGTACAAAATCTGATGGCAGGGGTTAAGCGTAAGGCCCGGCAATTCGGATTTGGAAAAGCGGAAGCCTAACTGAATATTTTTCCTGAATTTTATACTAATTACACTTGAAAAAGAAATTTAATTTGATTTTTTAAATAAAAGATTTCACCGATTTACACGCGTTTTCCCTTGACCAAATTTTGACCGTATCACCCTTTAATTCACATATTAAAACTATTTTCTGTGGTTAAATGAGCGTCCTTCTTAAGGTAATCATTATGCCCTGATATCCCCTACGTTGTAAAACAACGTTTTTCACTTTTTAGATGGATATTTTGTTAAATGGAACACTTTTATGGGACCGAACATACATTAACCTTCCAAAGTCGTTCGGGTCAATATGACCCGAAGCGCACATTCAAATCATCATAACTCTTCGAGAAAAAATCGCAAAAATTTGATTTTAAAAACCTCCCTAGGGAATCACGAAATACACAATCTGTAGTACCAGGTAACTTCCTGTGACCACCGGAAGTGCTCGCTCAAAAAAATCCGTAATTAGGCTGTTCGGGTCTATATGACCCGAGAGTTTGCGTAAGTTCCCCTGGCCGCAAATATTGACCGATTTCGATGAATTTTAATTCATTGTTTAGATAATTTATTCTAGTATCTCAATATTGAAAAAAAAATTCGAAATATTTTACAAGATCACCAGTAGCTGATTCCGAATGAAAAAAGTCCCGAAAAAGAGCTCTTTTTAGAATGCTTATAACTTGTGACAGGTTCCAAATATTGCGCTGATTTTATAATATTTGGAATTGTCAAGAATAAATCTATCCAAGGATGTATAATTTTCTGGTGGTCCAAAGGAAGTTTTGGCCGCTATCCCGGAACTTCCGGTAGAAAAAAATCTTACTCCAAAAAAGTCAGCCAATTTTGGCTTTGCATTGCTGTATCTCGCTTACCAATGGACCGATTCTCTAAATTCAAAATTTAGTTTTTTTTCGTTAACTTGATTATTATTTTCGTAGAACATAGTTGGTTCCTCAAAAATCACAGTTGTTCAGTATATTGTAATGAAACTCACATCTTTTTTGTCATTTTTCAAACTCCCCCTCGTGTCGGTGGGTTTACGGGATTTTGATAGCGTGATTTCTCTAAAATTTGAACTCAAATAGGTCACTTTTTATATACCTAGAGATTCATTAGAATCTCCTCTTTCGATTGATATACATTTCGTGTGGTGTTTTGAAAATTTGTAGCAACGTTTTTCGAATTTACTGAATGCTGCCAGATTTCAGCCAGTTTGGCCCACGTTTTCAGCAGGTTGGTGTACAAATCTCGCACCCCTCACGTAGCCGCGGGAGAAACAAATCCTTTAGCTCTCTTTTTGTCGCTCACCAAATCTACCACCCAACCCAGCAGCAGGAGGAACTGCCGTCTTGCCGCGTGGTTTGTTGATTGATTGTGCTGATGCTGGTGCCTCTTTGCGTAGTAAATGTTTTGATTTTAAAATAGAGAAAGATTATTTTTCCAAATTGAAATAAGCTTCTTGAATCTTTTTAGATATTTTATCATTAGAATCCTTTAGTGATACATTTGTTTGGAATGTTATCATGATTCTTTTCTTTTATTTCAAGCAGTGTCTACTGCAGGAGACACAAAATCTATGATTCAAGTAACAAATATTCTTAAATTTTAATCATATACTTTAATCAGAAATCGGAATCTGAATCTTAAATTTGAAATCGGAATCTGAAATTTGAATCTACGATTTGAAACCAGAAATCTGAAATCTGAATCTGAAATCTGAATCTGAAATCTGAATCTGAAATCTGAATCTGAAATATGAATCTGAAATCTGAATCTGAAATCTGAATCTGAATCTGAATCTGAAATCTGAATCTGAAATCTGAATCTGAAATCTGAATCTGAAATCTGAATCTGAAATCTGAATCTGAAATCTGAATCTGAAATCTGAATCTGAAATCTGAATCTGAAATCTGAATCTGAAATCTGAATCTGAAATCTGAATCTGAAATCTGAATCTGAAATCTGAATCTGAAATCTGAATCTGAAATCTGAATCTGAAATCTGAATCTGAAATCTGAATCTGAAATCTGAATCTGAAATCTGAATCTGAAATCTGAATCTGAAATCTGAATCTGAAATCTGAATCTGAATCTGAAATCTGAATCTGAATCTGAAATCTGAATCTGAAATCTGAATCTGAAATCTGAATCTGAAATCTGAATCTGAAATCTGAATCTGAAATCTGAATCTGAAATCTGAATCTGAAATCTGAATCTGAAATCTGAATCTGAAATCTGAATCTGAAATCTGAATCTGAAATCTGAATCTGAAATCTGAATCTGAAATCTGAATCTGAAATCTGAATCTGAAATCTGAATCTGAAATCTGAATCTGAAATCTGAATCTGAAATCTGAATCTGAAATCTGAATCTGAAATCTGAATCTGAAATCTGAATCTGAAATCTGAATCTGAAATCTGAATCTGAAATCTGAATCTGAAATCTGAATCTGAAATCTGAATCTGAAATCTGAATCTGAAATCTGAATCTGAAATCTGAATCTGAAATCTGAATCTGAAATCTGAATCTGAAATCTGAATCTGAAATCTGAATCTGAAATCTGAATCTGAAATCTGAATCTGAAATCTGAATCTGAAATCTGAATCTGAAATCTGAATCTGAAATCTGAATCTGAAATCTGAATCTGAAATCTGAATCTGAAATCTGAATCTGAAATCTGAATCTGAAATCTGAATCTGAAATCTGAATCTGAAATCTGAATCTGAAATCTGAATCTGAAATCTGAATCTGAAATCTGAATCTGAATCTGAAATCTGAATCTGAAATCTGAATCTGAAATCTGAATCTGAAATCTGAATCTGAAATCTGAATCTGAAATCTGAATCTGAAATCTGAATCTGAAATCTGAATCTGAAATCTGAATCTGAAATCTGAATCTGAAATCTGAATCTGAAATCTGAATCTGAAATCTGAATCTGAAATCTGAATCTGAAATCTGAATCTGAAATCTGAATCTGAAATCTGAATCTGAAATCTGAATCTGAAATCTGAATCTGAAATCTGAATCTGAAATCTGAATCTGAAATCTGAATCTGAAATCTGAATCTGAAATCTGAATCTGAAATCTGAATCTGAAATCTGAATCTGAAATCTGAATCTGAAATCTGAATCTGAAATCTGAATCTGAAATCTGAATCTGAAATCTGAATCTGAAATCTGAATCTGAAATCTGAATCTGAAATCTGAATCTGAAATCTGAATCTGAAATCTGAATCTGAAATCTGAATCTGAAATCTGAATCTGAAATCTGAATCTGAAATATGAATCTGAAATCTGAATCTGAAATCTGAATCTGAATCTGAATCTGAAATCTGAATCTGAAATCTGAATCTGAAATCTGAATCTGAAATCTGAATCTGAAATCTGAATCTGAAATCTGAATCTGAAATCTGAATCTGAAATCTGAATCTGAAATCTGAATCTGAAATCTGAATCTGAAATCTGAATCTGAAATCTGAATCTGAAATCTGAATCTGAAATCTGAATCTGAAATCTGAATCTGAAATCTGAATCTGAAATCTGAATCTGAAATCTGAATCTGAAATCTGAATCTGAAATCTGAATCTGAAATCTGAATCTGAAATCTGAATCTGAAATCTGAATCTGAAATCTGAATCTGAAATCTGAATCTGAAATCTGAATCTGAAATCTGAATCTGAAATCTGAATCTGAAATCTGAATCTGAAATCTGAATCTGAAATCTGAATCTGAAATCTGAATCTGAAATCTGAATCTGAAATCTGAATCTGAAATCTGAATCTGAAATCTGAATCTGAAATCTGAATCTGAAATCTGAATCTGAAATCTGAATCTGAAATCTGAATCTGAAATCTGAATCTGAAATCTGAATCTGAAATCTGAATCTGAAATCTGAATCTGAAATCTGAATCTGAAATCTGAATCTGAAATCTGAATCTGAAATCTGAATCTGAAATCTGAATCTGAAATCTGAATCTGAATCTGAAATCTGAATCTGAAATCTGAATCTGAAATCTGAATCTGAAATCTGAATCTGAAATCTGAATCTGAAATCTGAATCTGAAATCTGAATCTGAAATCTGAATCTGAAATCTGAATCTGAAATCTGAATCTGAAATCTGAATCTGAAATCTGAATCTGAAATCTGAATCTGAAATCTGAATCTGAAATCTGAATCTGAAATCTGAATCTGAAATCTGAATCTGAAATCTGAATCTGAAATCTGAATCTGAAATCTGAATCTGAAATCTGAATCTGAAATCTGAATCTGAAATCTGAATCTGAAATCTGAATCTGAAATCTGAATCTGAAATCTGAATCTGAAATCTGAATCTGAAATCTGAATCTGAAATCTGAATCTGAAATCTGAATCTGAAATCTGAATCTGAAATCTGAATCTGAAATCTGAATCTGAAATCTGAATCTGAAATCTGAATCTGAAATCTGAATCTGAAATCTGAATCTGAAATCTGAATCTGAAATCTGAATCTGAAATCTGAATCTGAAATCTGAATCTGAATCTGAAATCTGAATCTGAAATCTGAATCTGAAATCTGAATCTGAAATCTGAATCTGAAATCTGAATCTGAAATCTGAATCTGAAATCTGAATCTGAAATCTGAATCTGAAATCTGAATCTGAAATCTGAATCTGAAATCTGAATCTGAAATCTGAATCTGAAATCTGAATCTGAAATCTGAAATCTGAATCTGAAATCTGAATCTGAAATCTGAATCTGAAATCTGAATCTGAAATCTGAATCTGAAATCTGAATCTGAAATCTGAATCTGAAATCTGAATCTGAAATCTGAATCTGAAATCTGAATCTGAAATCTGAATCTGAAATCTGAATCTGAAATCTGAATCTGAAATCTGAATCTGAAATCTGAATCTGAAATCTGAATCTGAAATCTGAATCTGAAATCTGAATCTGAAATCTGAATCTGAAATCTAAATCTGAAATCTGAATCTAAAATCTGAATCTGAAATCTGATTCTAAAATCTGAATCTGAAATCTGATTCTAAAATCTTAATCTGAAATCTAAAATCAGAACCTGAAATCTGAATCTGAAATCTAAATCTGAAATCTGAATATGAAATCTGAATATGAAATCTGAATCTGCAATCGGAATCTGGAATCATGGACGTGAACTTTAGAAATGTTACCCATTCATTAAAATTTTTATAATATAATATATCAAAAAAGATTCAAGCAATACCTTCAACAATAAAACATTCATTTTGTTATCAGCATCAGCACAATCAATCAACAAACCACGCGGCGAGACGGCAGTTCCTCCTGCTGCTGGGTTGGGTGGTAGATTTGGTGAGCGACAAAAAGAGAGCTAAAGGATTTGTTTCTCCCGCGGCTACGTGAGGGGTGCGAGATTTGTACACCAACCTGCTGAAAACGTGGGCCAAACTGGCTGAAATCTGGCAGCATTCAGTAAATTCGAAAAACGTTGCTACAAATTTTCAAAACACCACACGAAATGTATATCAATCGAAAGAGGAGATTCTAATGAATCTCTAGGTATATAAAAAGTGACCTATTTGAGTTCAAATTTTAGAGAAATCACGCTATCAAAATCCCGTAAACCCACCGACACGAGGGGGAGTTTGAAAAATGACAAAAAAGATGTGAGTTTCATTACAATATACTGAACAACTGTGATTTTTGAGGAACCAACTATGTTCTACGAAAATAATAATCAAGTTAACGAAAAAAAACTAAATTTTGAATTTAGAGAATCGGTCCATTGGTAAGCGAGATACAGCAATGCAAAGCCAAAATTGGCTGACTTTTTTGGAGTAAGATTTTTTTCTACCGGAAGTTCCGGGATAGCGGCCAAAACTTCCTTTGGACCACCAGAAAATTATACATCCTTGGATAGATTTATTCTTGACAATTCCAAATATTATAAAATCTCCCCACTCAGACCGAACTCACTTTCAGGGAAATGAGCTTGAATGTCAAAATCCTTGGTGCTTGTCCGCTGTAAACAAGAGTACTTAAAACGGACGCAGAAAAATGGAAGTATCAAGCTTAATCTCAATCGGGTTGTACCATTTTCATGTAGTTCGTTCGTTTTCGATTTTCCGACAGTGAAAAACAAAGCCTCTCCACCGAAACCCTCCCGTTCTCGAAAATTGGCACCCGAAGGGGAGTTCTTTCTCCAAAAGGGTTGTTATGCTTCGTTTGACACCGTCGAAGTGTTAAATAATAGGTAGTAGCTACAATTATGTGTACTTTTGAACAACATTTGGATACGAAAAGCCAACCCCTGAGCTGGGAACTCCCCCGCTTTTGGTTGTTTAGTGGCAAAATGGTCCGATTCAAATTGATTCTACATTTAATTTTCATTGGGAGAAAAAACAAGTTGAGGCGCTGTAAAAGGGGTTGTTTTCGATCTTTCGTTAATTAAATTTATTTTAAACTCTCACTTAAGTAGAAGGGCTCAAGTGGTAGACTAATTCAATGGAAATAATCATCAGATCGAGTGGTGATATCAACTTGTAATAAAATTCATGCAAATTGTTTAAACATAATCTTATGAGAAAACAGTCTTACTTACCAATAATGATCTTCGAATAACAAGGTTCTTGACGAAACAATTCAAATTCGAAAAGATTGTGTAAAATCGCCAATATAGACATTCTTATCAAATGGATAGGGAATACATTGTTAAATATTTGTGTAAATTGACCTAGAATTATTGGCATTTATTCCGAATACAGTTCTTAATCCATGTCACTGACTGTGGTCTATTTGTGTGTGAGTTCAAAGCAAATTTATATAAAAAAAAAAACGATAGCATTAGCGGTTCTCGTTTTAAACAATACCGTTTTAGCTTATTTGGCTTCGACAATTTACAAAAGTAGGTACACATTATTGTTTTTACTACCACGTCGATAGTGTTAAACGAAACATAACAGAACAACCCTTTCGGAAAAATCGGAGTCCCATGAGGCCGCCAATTTTCGATGGCGGGACAGGATTTGGGAAGGTTTTATTTTTCTCTCTAAATACGAAATCCGAACAACCCGAACAACATGAAAATTGTACCAATCCCTTGATTGGGGATTTTACATTTGGGGAGCTTAAAAGCTAGACATTTCTAAATATTTGGTGCGTCCTTTTTAAGTACTTTTGTGATAACAATACAAGCAACAAGGATATTGTAGACACAGTTCATTTGCCTGAAAGTGAGTTCGGTCTGAGTGGGGTGAATTTTTTGGGAATGATTATGTTAAGGGTGTTTAATGAGTTTTGGCCTTCATCGGCTCGGAATCGTGTAGGCTTCCGGTTACAATTCAATTTCTGTTGCTGTCAGACATGTTTGGTAGTTTCTTCAGTGGTCGAACCAGTGTCACTTGTTTGCTGGTTTTTAATGTTTGGTTTTAGTTGTACGAACATGTTCTGTTTCAAGATAGGTAATCCAACACGAACATATAGATATGCGCTGTTATTGTAATAATGTTAACAGCTTTTGGACTCACATATACGTGTAACTTATAATTCCAATGGAATTTATTCTCTTGTTTTTGCTCTCAGAAGTCGTTATTTTTGGGGAGATTCATAACTAAACATTTGATTGAAGCGCGTGTCGTATATTCCTGGTGATCAAAGTGATTTTGACAAAAAATGAACGCAATGACCTTTATCCATCAACAGAATTTATGTCCATCATGAACATACATTAACACGGCACGAACGTAAAAAAAGATTTTAAGGTGCCAATGATAACAATTTTAAAAAATACCCCGTTCTCGATTCTTCATAACAAACGGCTTATATAAAGGAATCCACTTTTGTTCTGCGAAATGTTCTTATGAAAACAGATTTCAGTTAAAACTTTGTAGTTTTTTACACCGTGCTCGAACCTTTTCCCAAAACTCGTATGAATTTGCGACATATTTGTCAGAATAAGTCGCATTCTGAACAATCTGAGCTTCAGTTTCTAATTTATTCATGCGTTTAATGAGCCTTTGTAATATTTATTTACGGCTTATTCTCTAGAGATTTTACTGATAAAATAGAAGTTCTAGGGGCTCAAATTGAGCTCGTGGATCATTGCCATCGAATCTTTGATAACAGGTCGGACTCAATTATCCGTGCATGTAATAATTTTTCAACACGGATAATCGGATTATCGAGTCAAAAAATATATTTCATAACCATCCGTATTCATTTTCCTAATGTGAAAAAGCATCCCAGCTAACATGAAATCGTAATAGAAATGATAATAAAAATCGAATATTAAGACATTTTCAATAACCATCGTAAACAAGTTGGTATTGAGTGATTTTCTATCATTCATTTACGACAAGCTTTGCCCAAAAATAGTTGAGTCGGATACTAGTTTAGTCAATTCGTAAATATGTCTCCAAAAAGTTGGGAAAATGCTAATTCAACATTTACGATTTGAGTGAACTGATTAACGATAAATGGGTGGTCCATCGATTGAAACTCTATCCAATCTCTCCCTTTGGGGCTGTCCATTAATGATGTCACGCAAAATTTGGAAAAAAATTACCCCCCCTCCCCCCTCTGGCACATATTGTCACAAATTCCGTAACCCCCCTTTTGTATTACGTCACGTTTTCCTAACCCCCCCCCCCTGGATTAAAATTTTCATCCCTTTAGAAATTTGATTAAAAATGTTGCTTTTTTAAATTCGTCGGTTTTATTCAAAGAATTGAAAAAAAGTTACCCATTTTTAACAAGCCATTAATCATTGCTTAAAACTCATTTCAATCATGAATCCAAGGATTATGTTGATGATTTTCCATATCAATGGCCGGGAAAGTCGAGGCAGTAGCTGCAGTATCAGCGACGATGTTGAAACCATCCAAATCTAGTTCCTCTTCTTCAATCCATTCGCAATCCAAATCTTCTCCACAGGTTAGAATAGCCAAGCAATCCTGTTCACGTTTTGCCACAATTTTAGTGGAACAGACTTTCCTGAGTGTTGCAGTGAAAGTGTTCTTGTGAACTTTCTTAAGCTCGTAAAATTTACCAAAAGTGATTACGCGAGTATTATTATTCATTAAATGAATGGTGCAAGTATAGTTTTATTGAATTTAGGATAAAATTATTTGTTATTGTTTTGCTGATTTTTTGTAATGATACGTGATGTCACGCTCAAGCAGACCCCCCCTCCCTCCATGTCACAAATTGTCACAAAAATCGAAACCCCCCTCCCCCCCTAACGCGTGACATCATTTATGGACGGCCCCTTTCTTCCTTTGACCAGTTCGTAAAAAGAAAACCTCAGATGTAGAGCTATAGCGTGGATCTTATCAACTGATGAGTTGGCATCGTGGTAGGTTACCGGACTGCCAACTCGGAGGACTGAAGTTCAAATCTCGGCCGGGGAAAATTTTTTTCATTTCACTCAAATTACTTAAATCGTATATTTTGCTTATTGTGGGGAAATCGAATCGTTGGAATCTTGTCATTGTAGATATATCACCTCCACTTTTGTAGCTATTTGCTATTTTTCTAAGTTTAATACAATCTTTTCATCTGGTATAATTGTTTGAATAATTCTGTTGTTCCTGCGATATACCTCCTTAAATGTTTGCTGGGATGCTGGATACTTTTTTTTATAGAAATTGTTGAAAAAATATTATCTTCTTGTTTGTTTTTTTGTTTAATATTTTTGTAATTTGAAAAATTTTGCATATTTAATTTAATTTGCCGCCGACCGTGACCTAGATGATCTTCTCAGCCAGATGTCATGAGATCGAATCTCGGTTACCGCATACATAGTAGTCTTTCTGTAGGCTGTTATTCTAGTTCTAGCATTTGTGGATTTTTTTAATTATCTGACAATTTGCGCCGGGGGTCTTCAGATCTTCTCCAAAATTGAAAATTTGGCTCATTTTATACGATTTAAAAATTCATGTATTTTTTCAAATTTCCATAATTTTTATTTTTTGAGCTTCGGTTAGATTTTTTTGAAAATAAAAATGTCCATATTTCAAAGCTACATAACTCGGTTATTTTGCAAAGGAAATTACAAAATAGCACATCAAAATGCATTGAAATTTTATCAGCTTTCCAAATAAAAGACTAAAAAAAATTAATTTATGACCTTCTACATGAAAAATTGTAAATAAGCTTTAAATGGCGTCTAGAAGTATCGTCTGCATCACCGAATAGCTTTCAAAAAATATCATTGTATAGCTCAATCTATGATGCAACTTTCATTTTAAGACACCAAAGTAGGCCAACAACTCCTTGAAGAGTTATGAAAGAAATAATGACAATAAATATCTTTTTTTGCACCGAAAACAAACAATGGTCGAATAACTGGACTCACATATGGAGGTAGCGCGCACTTCTAACAACATGGAAACAAAAAAAACCTATAGAAACAGGTAAAAAAAACACTATTTTTTCGTGCTTTGTAGAGTGTTTGCAGCAAAACATGCTTATTAAAATTCTTCACCAAATTCGTTTATACCAGTTGTTGCGTGAGCGACAGACAGAGGAATAGAGTTTTCCGATTTGCTAAAACGACCTTTATTTGACAATATCTACGTTTATTCGGTGGCGTTAATAAATTCCTTAAATGATAGAATTGCAAAGAAAAGCTCCTACATTAACTGTCACATTGTTTAGGATTTCATTTAGTTAAATACGTTTTGTTTATAAATTAGTTTAGTAAAATGGATGACTTACGTTTAGTTTCCTTCTGCCTAATCTGTGCTCGCAACTTTGGTAGCACGTGTACTGCTGTATGCTTTCGCAGCACGTGAGCTGGGAAGGTTAGTTTAGGTTAGGTTATATAATTTATCTACAGTTGCGTTCAAAAAAGAATGAAATCGCGTGAAGCTGCGCACCCACTTCCAACTTTGACAAGCTACCATTTCTCTCTCGGTTGATATTTTTTCATGAAAATTTCACACAATCTAGTTCAACTATCCAACTAACATTCTGCGAAATTTGAAGTCTTTACAATAACGGGAAACAAAGATAGAGCTATTTCCGTAATAAAGGGAAATTTGGAGTTGCTTCACTAAACTTGCTGTATCTTCGACAATTTTCATTGAAAATCCTTGAAATTTGGTCCAAATATGTAAAAATGTTTGATCTAATACCAGGCCAAGTTTCGTCAAAATCGATGAACGGGATCAAAAATGGTGCCGGGTAGAAAATCAGGTTCATTATCGCCCAGCAGACGATTTCATTCTTTTTTGGACGAATGTTTGTATGGAAAACATCGTAATCCATGTATTCTTGGTTTTTCTTTAACAAAATCAAAATTTTATCACAAAAAATCGTGTAAATTGATAGAAACTTCATTCGTGCTTTGTTTCGGAAGAGAAAATGTTTCAACAGAGTTCGAAATAAGAAGAACAGAGATTCAGAAATGACCTGCTAATTATTCCGATAAACAAATTTGATATACAATTATAGCGAGTATTCAATTTGCTTTTGTGTTTCAATACCAGCTCTGTTGGAACAATTTCTATTTCTAAACAAAGCAGGAATGAAGTTTCTATCAATTTACAACCTTCTTTGAAATAAATTTTGATTTTGTGAAAGGAAAAACCAAGAATACATGGATTAATATGTTTTTCATACAAACATCCGTCCAAAATCTTTCGAATAATTTATATTTTTTTCAAAATTTCCATAAGGTGGGTGGCAAAAGAAGAAATTGATATTTGTGTCGGCCTTAGTAGTAAATTTGAGGCAATGAATACAAATAAGTTTATAACGTATTTTATTCAGATTTTTTTTTAATTTTCCATATCGCATGGAGGTTTCTCAAATAGGTCTTCAATTTGAGGACGAATTGAGAAGTTTTGGACTATCATCGCCCATAACATGTGACAAATTTCGATTTTCCTGGTTTGTCGCAGACTCCAAGAAGTTTTCCTGTTGCTCTTCAATCATTATTGAAATATGTGTAGAAAAATTCTTAATACACATGAGTTATACAAATTGGAATATTTTTTATGTTGAAATTTCCTGTAAGTTTTATTGTAAAAGTTGTCTAAACTGTGGAATCTCTAATCGTGCAGGTTTAATGCGCCGATTGATGTTGTTAGAAAAAAAATATTTTCTTTTGCAATATTTTCGTGAAATTTAATTGAAATCGCAAAAAAACTAATTTTTATGCTACGTTAAAGCTGTAATTAATAAACATCTAC
The DNA here is from genome assembly GCF_029784155.1 of Uranotaenia lowii. Lineage (NCBI taxonomy): Eukaryota > Metazoa > Arthropoda > Insecta > Diptera > Culicidae > Uranotaenia > Uranotaenia lowii. The sequence goes on from NC_073692.1 coordinate 61,397,401, forward strand.
GTTTTTTATTATTTATGGAATAAAACAAAAGTTGGGGTTGCCATATTTTGAATTCAGTTCATCCATTTAAAAACTTTATAAAATTTGTTTTGAGAACTTCTGATCTCTTTTGTGATGTTGATTAAAGCCTAGATTCAAAGTTCAAATGATAAAAATCTTAAATTTATTCCGTTTTTCTGTTTTTGGATAGTGAAATTTTACAAACATGAATGGGCCTACAAAACATTCTCTTATTCGCTGTTAGCGGCGATAAACAAAATCTCAATTATTTTTCTTTCTAATCATTACTAAGTCTTCATTAAGACCTTAAATTTGTTGTACTTTGATAATTTTTAAAGGTCAAAATATTTTGTACATTTGAAAAATTTCGAAATATTAGATTAAAAGTTGTCTAAACAATTTTTTTTTGAATTTTTTTAGTTTGTATATTCCTACATACCTGATTTTCAAAGCGTATCATCTTCAAAATACATTGATTAGATTTGTTTTTTGAACTGCTGCAGGCGCATTTGACGAGTTAATGGAACATCGAGGATAACTTTCTCCTACTGTAGTAATTTAAACATCAGTATATGTTATTTTAAAATCAAATCGATCTTGAACTTTTGAACAACCATCCATCGTGCCAAGATAAGATTGGGTCTTAAGACATATTAGAAGCGGAGTCAAAAACAAGCTGCTTCTGTCAAACCAAGAGGTCGTAAACTATATAATTAACTGCTATACGCTTTCGGGTGATCAGTATTACACTGTTAGGGATTGCCAAAGTGCTGACGAGATGGAGACATCAATTTTGACAGAAAAATCAGAGAAAATGCAATGGTTTGTCAAGCTTTATGTAAGTGTGGCAGTCCGAGAGTGCCTGAACCACCGCCTACGTTCCATGATCCGTAAGCATGATCAACCAGTTCTGTTTGGGAATGATTTTCCATCAGTTCACTACTCAAATGACACGATGGCTTGGTAGCAATCCAACAAAGTTCAGATCGTGAAGAATGAGATGAAACCTTCTACTTTAAGTATTTTCAGCAAAGTATTTGAAAAAATGTTGATTAATAGGATGAATAAATTCTTGGAAGAAAATAATATCCTTTATAATCTACAGTATGGATTTCGAGCTGGTTCTAGCACCTCAATTGCTACCTGTGAACTTGTCGACACGATAATCGAAAACATAGATTCAAAAAACATAGTCGGGGCTTTGTTTTTAGACCTGAAAAAGGCTTTTGACACCTTGAACCACGATATACTGTTAAAAAAACTAGATTCTTATGGGATTCGGGGAATCGCGAACGATGTTATTCGCAGTTATCTGTCAGGTCGAAAACAATATGTATCAGTGAATAATACCAACAGTTCTTTACAAAACATGAGCATTGGAGTCCCTCAAGGGAGTAATATTGGACCGCTGCTATTTCTGCTTTATGTCAATGATATCCAGAACATTCCCTTACATGGCATCCCAAGACTGTTTGCAGACGATACGGCCCTTTTTTATCCAGGGAAATGTCCTAGGGTTATTGTTAAGCAAATTGAAGAAGATCTTACAGTTCTTTTGAGATATTTTAATGCAAATTTTCTTACTCTAAATTTTCCGAAAACAAAATATATGGTGTTTCATTCAGCAAGAAAAATAGTTCCCAGTCATAAAGATCCTGTAGTCAATGATAACGTGATTGAGAAAGTTGTGAACTTCAAATACCTTGGGCTATTATAAGATGACACCTTATCATGGAAATATCATATAATGCAATTGGAAAGCAAGGTCTCATCACTGTGTGGAATCCTTTGGCGTATAAAGCAATTTGTGCCACGTCATGTCTTACTAAAATTCTATCACGCATTTGTCAATTCTATTCTAAATTATTTAATCATTCTTTGGGGAAGAGCATCGATATCCCTACTAACACGCCTACAAACACTGCAGAACCGTTGCCTGAAAACAATATTTAATCTTCCATTACTGTTTCCAACTTTCCATCTTTATTCTGAAAGATCCCACAATATTTTGCCCCTTACAGAAATGTGTGACTTACAAACCATCTTATTTGTGTTTGATAATCTTCATTCTTCAACCAATAGAAATATGAGCTTTACCATGGGAGTCCGAACCCATAATACCCGACAATCAAGTCATCTTCAGCGTAGTAGATCATCGACTACACTAGGTCAACGAAGAATCTCCTTCATTGGGCCTACCAAATATAATAGTTTACCCAATCGAATCAAAATCATCAACAGTCGATCCGCCTTTAAAACAAATTTGATACAATATCTCAAAGGAATTCATGTTCGTTAACCACCAACCATCGTATCAGTCATAGCAATTTTAGTTTTTTTTGTTTACCTTTAAATATTTTATTTTAGTTCAGTTTTTTTTTAAATTTAGTTTTAAGACAGCCTTAGTTTTAATTTTTTTCTTCATATCTTTTAACCTAATTTTAATTTTGTAAATTTTTGTCGTATTCTGTGGATCTCTTAAAAGGATATATTTCCACTGAGATTCATACGTTAACGTAAATTTAGATATTTTTTTCTCGTCCATTCCTTCGCATATAGCTTTAAAAAAAATTTGGTTCCCAGCATGAGTAGAGTCTTGTTCGCGTTTTGTTATTTGTATGCTGTCGACATGCTGGGAACAGTAGCGTCCATTTCCAGGGGACTCAATTGAGATTTTTGGTGTGGGGGAGTGTGGCGGGCAATTTAAAGGTATTATAAAAAAAAACCACAGAATCGTCCTCAAGCGAAATCGATTGAAACTTGTTTGGCCCAAAACCATCGCAAATCAGTCTGTGCTGAAGTTTGTGAGCAGTCTTCCATCAAAAATTTGAATACTGGCCTGCAATTGACTGGAATCTAATTTTTTACTGATTCACTGAAAAAGAAGACTATAGAGAACATAACAGTGACTGGACTGTATGCCCAATAATTTTAGGGTCTTTGACGTTTTTTCACCCAAAGATACTGAAATGAGCAGTAAATAGTTTTCATTTTTTTGTTTTATTTGGGATTCTAAGCCTCTTGGGTTTATTCATCCCATAAGAATAGTTAGTTTTCAGTATCATCCAGATTGTATTAAAAGAACAAATTCGCCTGAATTCCGCATAAGGAATACGACATTTGAATATTTTAAATGTTATTATTGAAAACTCTTCAAAGAAAGCTCCTCCTTAAGCTTTGCATTATTCTGCTCGCAAGATAAAAGTCCCACCTTGAACCCACATGATTGATTTGTGTTTGTTTGAGTGCAGAGAGCTCCCGAATCCGGAAAGTTTTCCCGCCCGTCGAAACTGGGTTCCAATCTCAGCTGCCGTTGTTCACCCGGATGATTCAACTAAAATATTTTCCAAGTGGCTGGCTGCTGTTTGAAACCTTTTCATACTTTTGTGTCTGGCTGATGGCTGCTCAAACTCGTATCAACACAAAGAAAGAGCACATACAAAAGCTTCAACGCTGGCTGGAACAACAATAAACTCGACAGTAGAGATGCAAACCACCACCAGGAGAAGCGCTTCCAGGAATCTGCAACTGCTTAGAGATCCCGAAGGAGCACCATTAAGAAACAGTTCGTTTTTTCTCAATGGCTCAAGACGAAACGAAGACGAAAAGAAAAGTTTGCCGGTTTTCTTCACTCTCACAAATGGTACATCTTTTATCCAGTTTTATTTTTGCGAGCACTTGTTATTTTTCCACCAGTTTTTTTTTTGCTCACTCCTTAAATCCCCCGGATCAACCTGTGTGCCGATCGGTTACCTTTTAAGGAATATTTTTTGTCCCTGGAGTGGAAAGGAAACACTTCCCCATCTCTGGTACTGTGGCCGTTGTTGTGATGGCTTCTTCTTTTTTCATTGGAAAACCTTAAACGAGTCCGGGGATCTGGAACAGAGGAGGATCCTGTCTGTCAATGACGGCGAGGTTGACAACAAAGACGACGAAGACGAGATGGTGATTAGAGGACAAAGGAGTTATACTATGTTTGTGTTTGCTATGTCTCTTTTTAATAGAAAAAGTGTAAGAAGAAGGATGCCTGAATAAAAGAAAGCTCACTTCTATGGGTGTAAACTTTTCCCGAGGTATTTATGCTGGGTAAGTCAATTAGAAAGTTTCTGTTGGTTTTTTTCCTTCTCTCCCGTCTACTTAGGGCACCAGTGTGGAATAAGTTGTTATTTATTGTACAGCTTAGCTGGCAAATTGAAGAAATTTGTAGCAATGGCGGTAGACAAACAGGAGATATAATTGTTTTGAAAAACGGACAAAATGCATCTCCAAGTCCATTTATATCCAGTGGAAGAAAAAAGCTTGAGAAAACCAGATAAACTCATCTGGTCTCTGAACCAATTCCGTTTCTAAGGATGTAGAAAATCATTTTTCTTACTCCAATATAACATGGAGTAAAATTTAATAAAAATCGGTGAAAATTTAGGTCGAATCGGCCTTAAATGTTGTCGTTATTTAGTTTATCTAAAGCTGTTGCGTAGAATACCATTTCAACCTTAAATTCATGCTGATTCAACCATACTTTTATTTATTTAAAAAAAATTACAAAAATGACAAAAATGACAAAAATGACAAAAATTACAAAAATTGCTAAAATTGCAAAAATCACAAAAATGACAAAAATGACAAAAATGACAAAAATGACAAAAAATGACAAAAATGACAAAAATGACAAAAATGACAAAAAATGACAAAAATGACAAAAATGAAAAAAATGACAAAAATGACAAAAATGACAAAAATGACAAAAATGACAAAAATGACAAAAATGACAAAAATTACAAAAATGACAAAAATGACAAAAATGACAAAAATGACAAAAATGACAAAACTGACAAAAATGACAAAAATGACAAAAATGACAAAAATGACAAAAATGACAGAAATGACAAAAATGACAAAAATGACAAAAATGACAAAAATGACAAAAATGACAAAAATGACAAAAATGACAAAAATGACAAAAATGACAAAAATGACAAAAATGACAAAAATGACAAAAATGACAAAAATGACAAAAATGACAAAAATGACAAAAATGACAAAAATGACAAAAATGACAAAAATGACAAAAATGACAAAAATGACAAAAATGACAAAAATGACAAAAATGACAAAAATGATTAAAATGAGAAAAATGACAAAAATGACAAAAACGACAAAAACGACAAAAATGACAAAAATGACAAAAATGACAAAAATGACAAAAATGACAAAAATGACAAAAATGACAAAAATGACAAAAATGACAAAAATGACAAAAATGACAAAAATGACAAAAATGACAAAAAAGACAAAAATGACAAAAATGACAAAAATGACAAAAATGACAAAAATGACAAAAATGACAAAAATGACAAAAATGACAAAAATGACAAAAATGACAAAAATGACAAAAATGACAAAAATGACAAAAATGACAAAAATGACAAAAATGACAAAAATGACAAAAATGACAAAAATGACAAAAATGACAGAAATGACAAAAATGACAAAAATAAAAATGACAAACATAATTAAAATTATCCAAATTACAAAAATGACAAGAATTATAAAAATTATAAAAATAAAAAAAATTAAAAAAAAAAGACAGAAATGACTAGAGTTACAATACTTACAAAAATGATAGAATTGAAAAAAAGATGAGAAGGACCATGAGAAGGTTTTTTTAAATTTTTTTTTGCCGTTTGGTAGACTATAGCAATTTCAAAGTAAAATATGGCAAAAAATGTGATAGTAAATCCACAATTTTTTTTAAGCCATCAGTTGAAACGATTTGAGGTCTTCAACAAAGTTGCTGAATAAGTAAAGATCTTATGAATTACCCCGAAAACCCCGAAAATGATTTCCAGTGATTCCAAAAATTATTAAAGGGCGTCTATTGAATTTTGTTATGAATTTTTTTTTTTCAAAACGTTATGTATCTCTGAAACGAAAACAACTAACCCAAATCTAAGTCGTAACTGACGTCAAGAATAATGAACTTGATCAAAAACATTCTTTTGTTTTTTATGTGTATATTTTTGTATATTAGCTATGACCGGCTAAATTTCCTTCAAACTAACGCACTTCAAATTTGACCCGCGCGCATAACGCTAAGACTAAAGCTCATTGATGAAATCTATCACCATATTCGAATTCTAGAAGTAAAATTCTTTCAAAAGCATATATGAAACATTTTGATTAAACTATACCTTTTCTTTTACAGGTAATGACGAATTCTCGGATTTTACTTTGCAGATATTGTGAGTATTTCATCATAAATATCAGAGTATTCATCTCTTCCAGTTCATTCTGAAAAAAGGTACGCTTATGTGTAGGGGAGAATGAAAACACTTAATCCCTGGGGTCCCTCAGCTATTTCTCGAAACTGGAATGTCTTACATAGATCAAATGTTCTAGAAAAATTAGCCAAATAGAACAAAACAACAAATCTGTTATGTCTAAATTGAAACAAAAAAAAATTTTTTTTTTGAGTCATTTCACTTTGTTTGAAAAGTCTAACTAAATGTGACTT